>NW_025536683.1:0-12500 GCF_020615455.1 Coregonus clupeaformis
CCTAGAAGTGCTGAAACTCCAACCAGAGAATAAACCAGTAGAGCTGAAGGGCTGGTCAGATGAAGAGAGTGAAGTGAGGCGTTTCCTTCAGTGTCTGCCCTACATCTCACAGCTGAGGTGAGTGTTTTTTCCAGAGATGTGTCATATTGTACCAGCTATTTATCTTGTTAATAAAATATATGTTCATCCAAATCACTACATTAGTCTTTATTTGCCATTCTGCCATGTAAACATTATTATTTGTCTGTGGGTGATTCCTCTGCATGACTTAACCAGAGAATCTAGGATAACATGTAGTAACAATGTTTATCTGTCTTCTCATTCAGGTTGTTTGTTGGTTGTGATAAAGAGGCCTGGTCAGTTCTGTCTAAACTCTGTGTTGCTGCAGCTGAGTATGATACAGAGACGGGACAAAATATCTTAAAGACATTATCCTCCATGTGCAGATACACATATGATGATGATGATGATGATGATGATCCATTTAGAGAGAGTGATTTCCTGTTGGATCTGTACTCACATGTGAAGGACTATGAGACTCAAACAGGCAGGAGTGTCCTTCCAGCATTACAGCCAGTTTACCAGTCAGCTCCTGCAGTCTGGTCCATAGACCTCTCAAAGAGAAAGGCCTCCCTCCTCCTAGAAGTGCTGAAACTCCAACCAGAGAAGAAATCAGTAGCGCTGGAGGGCTTGTCAGATGAAGAGAGTGAAGTGAGGAGTTTCCTTCAGTGTCTGCCCTACATCTCACATCTGATGTGAGTCTGAACATGTGTGGTGTTTAGTGATTATGTGATGCTAGTGATTATTATCTTGTAGAAACATTGTAATATACAACTTCAAGTGTTGGTGAATCTGGTAACATTTATACTTAGATTTCCTGACATAACACATATTGCATTACTAAATGTCACACATACATCATGTGAATGTCTCTCAAATTAAATACTTTTACATATAACCAAAGCACATTATGTACATGTATAACTACTTCATATATCTTTAGTTATGACTGGTTTCATGTGTTCATCCATGTCTGAATCAGCTGTTACTGGTCTTGTTGCAGTTTCTGTCCATGGAGGTCTGATCCCTCAAATCAGATAAAGTTCCTGGTGGATCTCATGTCTCAAGCAGCAGAGTGGGAGGAGCAGACAGGAGAGAAGACACTGAAACTGGTATCATCAATGTGTACTTACAGCACCTTTCCTTTTCCCTATGGAGACAATTCAAAACATAGTGATTTCCTGCTGGATCTGTACTCTCATGTGAAGGACTATGAGACTCAAACAGGCAGGAGTGTCCTTCCAGCATTACAGCCAGTTTACCAGTCAGCTCCTGCAGTCTGGTCCATAGACCTCTCAGAGAGAAAGGCCTCCCTCCTCCTAGAAGTGCTGAAACTCCAACCAGAGAAGAAACCAGTAGAGCTGAAGGGCTGGTCAGATGAAGAGAGTGAAGTGAGGAGTTTCCTTCAGTGTCTGCCCTACATCTCACAGCTGAGGTGAGTTGGATCCGTACAGTTCAGAGATTGTAGTTGTCTGTCCCTGTATTTCCCTTTAGAGAGGATGCGTTTAGCTTTCTGCAGTAAATGAATGAACTAAATATACACATACTGTTTAAAAAAATGCAATCTTACTTCGTGGTCAGGATTTTAAGGAACAGTTGAATGAATGATGAGTTTAGAAAGATAGTCATTGTATTTTAACTGCCATAATGTGACCATCAGAAATGCATATCATATCTTTCACATATTCATCTATTTGTTGTTTAACTGTTCTTGCAGATTTCCTCCACCACAGGATCAGAGAAGATCCCCTGAAGAGAGGACAAAGAGAGAGAAGATATTCCTACTGAATTTGTGTCTTCAAGCAGCTCTTTATGAGAGAGGAACCATACAAACAACTGTAGAGAAAGTGTTTTCACTGTCTGAAGTATATCACAGTCAGAAATGTGATTTCCTGCTGGATCTGTACGCACATGTGAAGGACTATGAGACTCAAACAGGCAGGAATGTCCTTCCAGCATTACAGCCAGTTTACCAGTCAGCTCCTGCAGTCTGGTTCATAGACCTCTCAAAGAGAAAGGCCTCCCTCCTCCTAGAAGTGCTGAAACTCCAACCAGAGAATAAACCAGTAGAGCTGAAGGGCTGGTCAGATGAAGAGAGTGAAGTGAGGAGTTTCCTTCAGTGTCTTCCCTACATCTCACAGCTGAGGTGAGTCTGAACATGTGTGGTGGTTAGTGATTATGTGATGCTAGTGATTATTATCTTGTAGAAATATTGTAATATAAAACTTCAAGTGTTGGTGAATCTGGTAACATTTATACTCAGATTTCCTGACATAACAAATGTTGCATTACTAAATGTCAAACATAGATAATGTGCATTCCTCTAAAATTAAATACTTTTACATATAAACAAAGCACATTATGTAAATATATAACTACTTCATATATCTTTAGCTATGACTGGTTTCATGTGTTCATCCATGTCTGAATCAGCTGTTACTGTCCTTGTTTTAGTTTCTATCGATGGAGGTCTGATCCCTCAAAGCAGATCAAGTTCCTGGTGGATCTCCTGTCTCAAGCAGCAGAGTGGGAGGAGCAGACAGGAGAGAAGACACTGAAGCTGGTATCATCAGTGTGGACTTACAGCACCTTTCCTTTTCTCAGTGGAGACAATTCTAAACAGAGTGATTTCCTGCTGGATCTGTACTCACATGTGAAGGACTATGAGACTCAAACAGGCAGGAGTGTCCGTCCAGCATTACAGCCAGTTTACCATACAGCTCCTGCAGTCTGGTCCATAGACCTCTCAAAGAGAAAGGCCTCCCTCCTCCTAGAAGTGCTGAAACTCCAACAAGAGAAGAAACCAGTAGAGCTGAAGGACTGGTCAGATGAAGAGAGTGAAGTGAGGAGTTTCCTTCAGTGTCTGCCCTACATCTCACAGCTGAGGTGAGTCTGAACATGTGTGGTGGTTAGTGATTATGTGATGCTAGTGATTATTATCTTGTAGAAATATTGTAATATAAAACTTCAAGTGTTGGTGAATCTGGTAACATTTATACTCAGATTTCCTGACATAACAAATGTTGCATTACTAAATGTCAAACATAGATAATGTGCATTCCTCTAAAATTAAATACTTTTACATATAAACAAAGCACATTATGTAAATATATAACTACTTCATATATGTTTAGCTATGACTGGTTTCATGTGTTCATCCATGTCTGAATCAGCTGTTACTGTCCTTGTTGCAGTTTCTATCCATGGAGGTCTGATCACTCAAATCAGATCAAGTTCCTGGTGGATCTCCTGTCTCAAGCAGCAGAGTGGGAGGAGCAGACAGGAGAGAAGACACTGAAGCTGGTATCATCAGTGTGGACTTACAGCACCTTTCCTTTTCCCTATGGAGACAATTCTAAACAGAGTGATTTCCTGCTGGATCTGTACTCTCTTGTGAAGGACTATGAGACTCAAACAGGCAGGAGTGTCCTTCCAGCATTACAGCCAGTTTACCAGTCAGCTCCTGCAGTCTGGTCCATAGACCTCTCAAAGAGAAAGGCCTCCCTCCTCCTAGAAGTGCTGAAACTCCAACCAGAGAATAAACCAGTAAAGCTGAAGGGCTGGTCAGATGAAGAGAGTGAAGTGAGGAGTTTCCTTCAGTGTCTTCCCTACATCTCACAGCTGAGGTGAGTCTGAACATGTGTGGTGGTTAGTGATTATGTGATGCTAGTGATTATTATCTTGTAGAAACATTGTAATATAAAACTTCAAGTGTTGGTGAATCTGGTAACATGTATCCCCTGATTTCCTGACATAACAAATGTTGCATTACTAAATGTCACACATACATCATGTGAATGTCTCTAAAATTAAATACTTTTACATATAACCAAAGCACATTATGTAAATGTATAACTACTTCATATATCTTTAGCTATGACTGGTTTCATGTGTTCATCCATGTCTGAATCAGCTGTTACTGTCCTTGTTGCAGTTTCTGTCCATGTTGGTCTGATCCCTCAAAGCAGATCAAGTTCCTGGTGGATCTCCTGTCTCAAGCAGCAGAGTGGGAGGAGCAGACAGGAGAGAAGACACTGAAGCTGGTATCATCAGTGTGGACTTACAGCACCTTTCCTTTTCCCTATGGAGACAATTCTAAACAGAGTGATTTCCTGCTGGATCTGTACTCTCTTGTGAAGGACTATGAGACTCAAACAGGCAGGAGTGTCCTTCCAGCATTACAGCCAGTTTACCAGTCAGCTCCTGCAGTCTGGTCCATAGACCTCTCAAAGAGAAAGGCCTCCCTCCTCCTAGAAGTGCTGAAACTCCAACCAGAGAAGAAACCAGTAGAGCTGAAGGGCTGGTCAGATGAAGAGAGTGAAGTGAGGAGTTTCCTTCAGTGTCTGCCCCTACATCTCACAGCTGAGGGTGAGTGTTTTTTTCCAGAGATGTGTCATATTGTACCAGCTATTTATCTTGTTAATAAAACATCTGTTCATCCAAATCACTCCATTAATCTTTATTTGCCATTCTGCCATGTAAACATTATTATTTGTCTGTGGGTGATTCCCCTGCATGACTTAACCAGATAATCTAGGCTAACATGTAGTAACAATGTTTCTCTGTCTTCTCATTCAGGTTTATTGTTGGTTTTGATAAAGAGGCCTGGTCAGTTCTGTCTAAACTCAGTGTTGCTGCAGCTGAGTATGATACAGAGACAGGAGAAAATATCTTAAAGACATTATCCTCCATGTGCAGATACACATATGATGATGATGATGATGGTGATGATGATGGTGATGATGATGATGGTGATGATCCATTTATAGAGAGTGATTTCCTGCTGGATCTGTACTCACATGTGAAGGACTATGAGACTCAAACAGGCAGGAGTGTCCTTCCAGCATTACAGCCAGTTTACCAGTCAGCTCCTGCAGTCTGGTCCATAGACCTCTCAGAGAGAAAGGCCTCCCTCCTCCTAGAAGTGCTGAAACTCCAACCAGAGAAGAAACCAGTAGAGCTGAAGGGCTGGTCAGATGAAGAGAGTGAAGTGAGGAGTTTCCTTCAGTGTCTGCCCTACATCTCACAGCTGAGGTGAGTCTGAACATGTGTGGTGGTTAGTGATTATGTGATGCTAGTGATTATTATCTTGTAGAAACATTGTAATATAAAACTTCAAGTGTTGGTGAATCTGGTAACATGTATCCCCTGATTTCCTGACATAACAAATGTTGCATTACTAAATGTCACACATACATCATGTGAATGTCTCTAAAATTAAATACTTTTACATATAACCAAAGCACATTATGTAAATGTATAACTACTTCATATATCTTTAGCTATGACTGGTTTCATGTGTTCATCCATGTCTGAATCAGCTGTTACTGTCCTTGTTGCAGTTTCTATCCATGGAGGTCTGATCACTCAAATCAGATCAAGTTCCTGGTGGATCTCCTGTCTCAAGCAGCAGAGTGGGAGGAGCAGACAGGAGAGAAGACACTGAAGCTGGTATCATCAGTGTGGACTTACAGCACCTTTCCTTTTCCCTATGGAGACAATTCTAAACAGAGTGATTTCCTGCTGGATCTGTACTCTCTTGTGAAGGACTATGAGACTCAAACAGGCAGGAGTGTCCTTCCAGCATTACAGCCAGTTTACCAGTCAGCTCCTGCAGTCTGGTCCATAGACCTCTCAAAGAGAAAGGCCTCCCCTCCTCCTAGAAGTGCTGAAACTCCAACCAGAGAATAAACCAGTAAAGCTGAAGGGCTGGTCAGATGAAGAGAGTGAAGTGAGGAGTTTCCTTCAGTGTCTGCCCTACATCTCACAGCTGAGGTGAGTCTGAACATGTGTGGTGGTTAGTGATTATGTGATGCTAGTGATTATTATCTTGTAGAAACATTGTAATATAAAACTTCAAGTGTTGGTGAATCTGGTAACATGTATCCCCTGATTTCCTGACATAACAAATGTTGCATTACTAAATGTCACACATACATCATGTGAATGTCTCTAAAATTAAATACTTTTACATATAACCAAAGCACATTATGTAAATGTGTAACTACTTCATATATCTTTAGCTATGACTGGTTTCATGTGTTCATCCATGTCTGAATCAGCTGTTACTGTCCTTGTTGCAGTTTCTATCCATGGAGGTCTGAACACTCAAAGCAGATCAAGTTCCTGGTGGATCTCCTGTCTCAAGCAGCAGAGTGGGAGGAGCAGACAGGAGAGAAGACACTGAAGCTGGTATCATCAGTGTGGACTTACAGCACCTTTCCTTTTCCCTATGGAGACAATTCTAAACAGAGTGATTTCCTGCTGGATCTGTACTCTCTTGTGAAGGACTATGAGACTCAAACAGGCAGGAGTGTCCTTCCAGCATTACAGCCAGTTTACCAGTCAGCTCCTGCAGTCTGGTCCATAGACCTCTCAAAGAGAAAGGCCTCCCTCCTCCTAGAAGTGCTGAAACTCCAACCAGAGAAGAAACCAGTAGAGCTGAAGGGCTGGTCAGATGAAGAGAGTGAAGTGAGGAGTTTCCTTCAGTGTCTGCCCTACATCTCACAGCTGAGGTGAGTGTTTTTTTTCCAGAGATGTGTCATATTGTACCAGCTATTTATCTTGTTAATAAAACATCTGTTCATCCAAATCACTCCATTAGTCTTTATTTGCCATTCTGCCATGTAAACATTATTATTTGTCTGTGGGTGATTCCCCTGCATGACTTAACCAGATAATCTAGGCTAACATGTAGTAACAATGTTTCTCTGTCTTCTCATTCAGGTTTATTGTTGGTTTTGATAAAGAGGCCTGGTCAGTTCTGTCTAAACTCAGTGTTGCTGCAGCTGAGTATGATACAGAGACAGGAGAAAATATCTTAAAGACATTATCCTCCATGTGCAGATACACATATGATGATGATGATGGTGATGATGATGGTGATGATGATGATGGTGATGATCCATTTATAGAGAGTGATTTCCTGCTGGATCTGTACTCACATGTGAAGGACTATGAGACTCAAACAGGCAGGAGTGTCCTTCCAGCATTGCAGCCAGTTTACCAGTCAGCTCCTGCAGTCTGGTCCATAGACCTCTCAAAGAGAAAGGCCTCCCTCCTCCTAGAAGTGCTGAAACTCCAACCAGAGAAGAAATCAGTAGCGCTGGAGGGCTTGTCAGATGAAGAGAGTGAAGTGAGGAGTTTCCTTCAGTGTCTGCCCTACATCTCACATCTGATGTGAGTCTGAACATGTGTGGTGTTTAGTGATTATGTGATGCTAGTGATTATTATCTTGTAGAAACATTATAATATACAAATTCAAGTGTTGGTGAATCTGGTAACATTTATACTCAGATTTCCTGACATAACAAATGTTGCATTACTAAATGTCACACATACATCATGTGAATGTCTCTAAAATTAAATACTTTTACATATAACCAAAGCACATTATGTACATGTATAACTACTTCATATATCTTTAGTTATGACTGGTTTATGTGTTCATCCATGTCTGAATCAGCTGTTACTGTCCTTGTTGCAGTTTCTATCCATGGAGGTCTGATCCCTCAAATCAGATCAAGTTCCTGGTGGATCTCCTGTCTCAAGCAGCAGAGTGGGAGGAGCAGACAGGAGAGAAGACACTGAAACTGGTATCATCAGTGTGTACTTACAGCACCTTTCCTTTTCCCTATGGAGACAATTCAAAACATAGTGATTTCCTGCTGGATCTGTACTCTCATGTGAAGGACTATGAGACTCAAACAGGCAGGAGTGTCCTTCCAGCATTACAGCCAGTTTACCAGTCAGCTCCTGCAGTCTGGTCCATAGACCTCTCAAAGAGAAAGGCCTCCCTCCTCCTAGAAGTGCTGAAACTCCAACCAGAGAAGAAACCAGTAGAGCTGAAGGACTGGTCAGATGAAGAGAGTGAAGTGAGGAGTTTCCTTCAGTGTCTGCCCTACATCTCACAGCTGAGGTGAGTTGGATCCGTACAGTTCAGAGATTGCAGTTGTCTGTCCCTGTATTTCCCTTTAGAGAGGATGCGTTTAGCTTTCTGCAGTAACTTAATAAACTAAATATACACATACTGTTTAAAAAAATGCAATCTTACTTCGTGGTCAGGATTTTAAGGAACAATTTAAGTGGATGATGAGTTTAGAAAGATAGTCATTGTATTTTAACTGCCATAATGTGACCATCAGAAATGCATATCATATCTTTCACATATTCATCTATTTGTTGTTTAACTGTTCTTGCAGTTTTCCTCCACCACAGGATCAGAGAAGATCCCCTGAAGAGAGGACAAAGAGAGAGAAGATATTCCTACTGAATTTGTGTCTTCAAGCAGCTCTTTATGAGAGAGGAACCATACAAACAACTGTAGAGAAATTGTTTTCACTGTCTGAAGTATATCACAGTCAGAAATGTGATTTCCTGCTGGATCTGTACGCACATGTGAAGGACTATGAGACTCAAACAGGCAGGAGTGTCCTTCCAGCATTACAGCCAGTTTACCAGTCAGCTCCTGCAGTCTGGTCCATAGACCTCTCAAAGAGAAAGGCCTCCCTCCACCTAGAAGTGCTGAAACTCCAACAAGAGAAGAAACCAGTAGAGCTGGTCAGATGAAGAGAGTGAAATGAGGAGTTTCCTTCAGTGTCTGCCCTACATCTCACAGCTGAGGTGAGTCTGAACATGTGTGGTGGTTAGTGATTATGTGATGCTAGTGATTATTATCTTGTAGAAACGTTGTAATATAAATCTTCAAGTGTTGGTGAATCTGGTAACATTTATACTCAGATTTCTTGACATAACAAATGTTGCATTACTAAATGTTACACAGATATTGTGAATTTTTCTACATTTTGTGATGCTAATAATAATAATAATAATAATATGCCATTTAGCAGACGCTTTTATCCAAAGCGACTTACAGTCATGTGTGCATACATTTTAGTGTATGGGTGGTCCCGGGGATCAAACCCACTACCTTGGCGTTACAAGCGCCGTGCTCTACCAGCTGAGCTACAGAGGACCACATGCTAGACATTTGTCTTTTAGAAATCTTGTGAATTTTATGTTTGAGACGTTTTGTAACATGAAACCTGAAAGTTTATACTCAGAATACCTAATCTACAAAACCAAATGTCCTGCATATTATGGAACTTTCTCTGTGACATGGTATTACGTGTCCATATGACAGGCATGTATTCATGTACAGTGAGGTCAAATTATTGGGACATGGACACATTTTTGTTTTGGCACATTTATTTTGGCTCTGTGCTCCAGCACTTTGGATTTTAAATGATTTCAACTACAATGAGGTTAAAGTGCAGACTGTCAGCTTTAATTGGAGGGTATCTTCATCCATATCGGGTGAACTGTTTCGAAATTACAGCACTTTTTGTAAAATACCCCCCATTTTAGGGAACCAAAAGTATTTGGGCATATTCACTTATGTGTATTAAAGTATTCCATAGTGTAGTATTTGGTCCTATATTCCTAGAATGCAATGACTACATCAAGCTTGTGATTCTACAAATGTGTTGGATGCATTTGCTGTTTGTTTTGGTTGTGTTTCAGATTATTTAGTGTCCAATAGAAATGAATGTTAAATAATGTATTGTGTCATTTTGGAGTCACTTTTATTGTAAATAAGAACAGAATATGTTTCTAAACACTTCTACATTAATGTGGATGCTTCCATGATCTCGGATAATCCTGAATGAATCGTGAATAATGATGAGTGGGAAGGTTACAGAGGCATAAATATTATACCTTCCAAAGACAATGCTAACCCCTCCCTGTTATAGGAATGGTGAGAGGTTAGCATGTCTTGGGGGTATGATATAAAATGCTAACCCCTACCTGTTAGTGTAATGGTGAGAGGTTAGCATGTCTTGGGGGTATGATATAAAATGCTAACCCCTACCTGTTAGTGTAATGGTGAGAGGTTAGCATGTCTTGGGGGTATGATATAAAATGCTAACCCCTCCCTGTTATTGTAATGGTGAGAGGTTAGCATGTCTTGGGGGTATGATATAAAATGCTAACCCCTACCTGTTATTGTAATGGTGAGAGGTTAGCATGTCTTGGGGGTAAGATATAAAATGCTAACCCCTACCTGTTATTGTAATGGTGAGAGGTTAGCATGTCTTGGGGGTATGATATAAAATGCCAACCCCTACCTGTTATTGTAAATTCTTGACAAAAACATTCTAATTGATTCCATTTTAATTCCAGGTTGTAACACAATAAAAAGTATGTAAGGGGATTGAATACTAATGCAAGGCACTGTATGTACAAACATTGCTGTAACTTTAACCTCATAGTCATTGTATCATGTCAAAGTGCTGGAGTACAGAGCCAAAACAACAAAAAATGTGTCATTGTCCCAATACTTTTGGACTGTCTCCTAAATGTCTGATTTCATGTCCCCCCATGTTCTGCTGTTTCAGCTGTGATGATGACAGGTTCTTCCAGAGGGTGTGTGAATCCGTCCCTGTGAGGTCCAGAGAGGAGGACCAGCAGTTGGCCTCTCTCCTCCAGGCCTTGGGCTCCACCCTGTCACTGGGAGGAGAGTTACCCAGGAAAACCTGCAGGTCTGTGGGGAGAGTCCTGGGTCTCTGTGCCTCCAGAGTGGACCTCACTCTTACCCCCAGCAAGATCTCTCTCCAAGGAGCCTTACTTATTGTGAGACATGAGTCAAAGCTACACAAGCTCAGGTATGTTCAGTAAGACAGCTTTTACAGGTCTATTGAATAGTTTATCTTCCTATTGAGCATTTTATCTGACAAGGTTTCTCTGTTTAAAGTGACTTGAGTTTTGTCTTTTCATTCCAGGCTGAATGTGGGCATGGCAGTGAAACTGTCCAGACTGGTTAGGAGGACAGGGAGAGGTGCTACTCCACTGACTGTCCCAGAGCTCTCCCTGGTCCTAAAGAGCAACCAGCCACCAGAGAGAGTGTTATCCAGGGCTCTGAGTAGTGTGGCATCCCTGCTGAGACTCTGGAGGGTTCAGTGTCTGGACCTGACTGACTTATGGATCCAGGGTCACTCTCTCATCACACTGCTGTGTCACCAGGGACCTCTCTCTCTCAGGTCAGTCCGAAGCTGATGTTTTTTAGAAGTAGAAATAGGAACTTCATTCATGTGTTTTTCTTCATATTTCTGACTGCCTTTATGTTCCAACCTCCTAGACTGAACTCAGACACTCTGCAGCAGCTGACTGTAGTTGTGTATGAAGCTCAGGACAAGGACTTGACTCAGTGGTTCCTGGAGAAGGTTGGTGGAGACCTGACCTCCTGCAGGCTGGACCTGGAAGTGCTTCTCTCTCTGCTGCAGCATTCAACCCACAACATCACTGTGGACCTCAGGAAGAACAGGCTCCTAGAGAAGAACATCTCAGATCTTCTGCCCTTTCTGGGAAGGGTTATATTCAAGAGGTGGGAGAACTTCTTTCTCTATTCAGACTTTCTAGAAAGAAGAACATAACTATTTATATCCAGTGACATGTTGTTCTGAGTCAGTGCCGGCTCCTGAAAGAATTCTCAGGGGGCAATTTTTCTGATGATTTAGGTGACCTACACACATTTTTAAAAAGATATGTCCAGCAACAACATGAAGACAGGGGCAGCATATAAGTCAATACCAGAAGCATTTATTGACTGATCTCAAAAGTGTTGGCTTACAAAATCAAAATAAGTTATCACAGTAAAAATAATCAAGGGTGTTCTTTCACATTCCTCAACACTGCATAAACAATATGCATTTCCATAAACAAATGAAATATCAGCTGAAAATACAGCATCTTGGTATTTGTTCAGATTGCAGGATCAACAAGAGCTTTTACCACATTTTTTGCCTCATGGTTGAATTGGAAATATGTGCACCTGAGCATAATTCACAACAAGTAAGCAGGAGCTTTTGATAGAGGCTACTGAAAACATTGATGCAAGTTATTGGTAATAAGACATTTTTATAGACTTCCATATTCTGCCCTCTTGTATAGATTTGTGAAAATGAACAGTGATAGACATTTTGCCTGAAAACAGAATTTGAAAGTAATTTCTAGAAATGGTAAACACAGCTATCTGTATGGCTTTGTAAAAATGAACAACCATATTCTGGCCAATTGTATAGATTTGTAAATATGAACAACCATATTCTGGCCAATTGTATAGATTTGTAAAAATGAACATGAACAGATTATTTTTTTTTAAACTTTTTTTTAAATGAAAAATAACTATTTTAAACAACATCAACTGTGAACTGATTTGGGCGTGTGTGTGTTAAAGAGACAGACAGGGAGGGACAAAGAGAGAGAGAGGCTACATTACTTGTACTGAAACTGTTCTCTTCTCTGTTTCAATACAGCAAAAGCGTTCAATGACTTGTGAAAATGAAAGATCGAATGATATTGTTTAATCTTACCTTATGGCCTGCACACTGCTTGTGAAGCTGTCGAGGGCACGTTTGATAAAGACAGCATCGATGTCCTTC
>NW_025536683.1:17500-51688 GCF_020615455.1 Coregonus clupeaformis
TACTGTAATACTGTTAGACAGACATACAGTAGGTCAACTACATGGTACTGTAATACTGTTAGACAGACATACAGTAGGTCAACTACATGGTACTGTAATACTGTTAGACAGACATACAGTAGGTCAACTACATGGTACTGTAATACTGTTAGACAGACATACAGTAGGTCAACTACATGGTACTGTAATACTCAGTTAGACAGACATACAGTAGGTCAACTACATGGTACTGTAATACTGTTAGACAGACATACAGTAGGGTCAACTACATGGTACTGTAATACTGTTAGACAGACATACAGTAGGTCAACTACATGGTACTGTAATACAGTTAGACAGACATACAGTAGGTCAACTACATGGTACTGTAATACTGTTAGACAGACATACAGTAGGTCAACTACATGGTACTGTAATACTGTTAGACAGACATACAGTAGGTCAACTACATGGTACTGTAATACTCTGTTAGACAGACATACAGTAGGTCAACTACATGGTACTGTAATACTGTTAGACAGACATACAGTAGGTCAACTACATGGTACTGTAATACTCAGTTAGACAGACATACAGTAGGTCAACTACATGGTACTGTAATACTGTTAGACAGACATACAGTAGGTCAACTACATGGTACTGTAATACTGTTAGACAGACATACAGTAGGTCAACTACATGGTACTGTAATACTCTGTTAGACAGACATACAGTAGGTCAACTATATGGTACTGTAATACTGTTAGACAGACATACAGTAGGTCAACTACATGGTACTGTAATACTCTGTTAGACAGACATACAGTAGGTCAACTACATGGTACTGTAATACTGTTAGACAGACATACAGTAGGTCAACTACATGGTACTGTAATACTGTTAGACAGACATACAGTAGGTCAACTACATGGTACTGTAATACTGTTAGACAGACATACAGTAGGTCAACTACATGGTACTGTAATACTCAGTTAGACAGACATACAGTAGGTCAACTACATGGTACTGTAATACTGTTAGACAGACATACAGTAGGTCAACTACATGGTACTGTAATACTGTTAGACAGACATACAGTAGGTCAACTACATGGTACTGTAATACTGTTAGACAGACATACAGTAGGTCAACTACATGGTACTGTAATACTGTTAGACAGACATACAGTAGGTCAACTACATGGTACTGTAATACTGTTAGACATACATACAGTAGGTCAACTACATGGTACTGTAATACTGTTAGACAGACATACAGTAGGTCAACTACATGGTACTGTAATACTCAGTTAGACAGACATACAGTAGGTCAACTACATGGTACTGTAATACTGTTAGACAGACATACAGTAGGTCAACTACATGGTACTGTAATACTGTTAGACAGACATACAGTAGGTCAAATACATGGTACTGTAATACTGTTAGACAGACATACAGTAGGTCAACTACATGGTACTGTAATACTGTTAGACAGACATACAGTAGGTCAACTACATGGTACTGTAATACTCAGTTAGACAGACATACAGTAGGTCAACTACATGGTACTGTAATACTCAGTTAGACAGACATACAGTAGGTCAACTACATGGTACTGTAATACTGTTAGACAGACATACAGTAGGTCAACTACATGGTACTGTAATACTGTTAGACAGACATACAGTAGGTCAACTACATGGTACTGTAATACTGTTAGACAGACATACAGTAGGTCAACTACATGGTACTGTAATACTGTTAGACAGACATACAGTAGGTCAACTACATGGTACTGTAATACTCAGTTAGACAGACATACAGTAGGTCAACTACATGGTACTGTAATACTCAGTTAGACATGGATGAAGAAGACTGACGTTATTTTTATTGAGATATATTCATCTAACTATATTATAATCTCCCTGTAACTTAGAAAGTGTCATGTATCATTTGTATTTGTGTGGATGATGTTATGATGTTAAGAATGTATTTCTATGCATGTTTTTCTTGGTAGCATGTCTAAGAGGATGGGTGTATTTGAAAATGATGTATTCAAGGTGTCATTTAAACAATAGGGAGGTTCTATGTGGGATTTTTCCTTATATATCAGTAAGATTTGGACTACATAGATTCTCTCAGCATGAATATATAGTAGGTCATCATGTATCTATCTTTTACTCAGACCGACTACATAGAGGTTTGAGAGGTTTGATGGTGCGTGAGCTAAGTGACTGAGAATGTATAACTTTGTTGATTTAAAAATATTGAGAATCTGGTTGGATTCAGGTAGAGAAGGTAGAGGGGGATGAATTCTCAGTTATCTAGCATAGTTTAGACTCTAAACATATATCTATACTACTGATTTGGAGAACATTTGATTTTATATGAAGTTTTATGTGAATTGTTGGGGGTAAGTGATAGTATATAAACTGAGAGATTTCCTTTGTTCAGGAGTTCGGATGACAAGAGGCAAAGCACGCTCCTTTTCTTTTTTTAAATCTTTTTTTGGGGGGGTAGATCAGCTTAATATTGCAGATAGATTGTAACTTCCATCAATGTAATTGTCTGCATCACTTCCAATCCCCCATGTTTTTTATATATATATTCCCCTTTAATACTTTCCAACCCCACCTCCCCTTCCCTACTTTGGGTAAAGTAGTGAACAACAATGCTTAGGCCTCTACTTCCAGCTTATATTTACTATCTATATTTTATGGACACTTCTTCTACTCTCAACCTCTCCGATCATTTTCATGATGTCCATCCGGTTTGCTTCTATATGCCATATCTTTCTAACTGTGCTCTTTCCCAAAAGCTCCCAACATACAACCTACATACTTATTATGGACACAGTATGCTTACATTATTAGTTATCTTGTTATTATTTGTTGTTAGTTGTTATTAGTCCCATCTTTCAATTCCATTCAACACCTCCCATCTATCTCTTAACACCATCCATATAGGATTTCTATTTGCCATATATATTTTAACTGTACTGTGATGTTTTACAAAAGTTCTGAACCTTTCTATTCTCATTGTTTCTACAGATTGTGAATTAAAAATAAACAGTTTTGCTAAAAGTATTATTATATTATTGATTGATTGACTATGACTTTTCAGATCACCCAGTAATGCTATCTGCAAGGTTAGCAATTCCATATTCATTACATAAATTGGCCCGTTTAATTTTGTCTGGCTTGCGTCCAAATTAAATGAAATATTTTTTTCTCATAGAATTTAAAAAACTGTTCGCTAGGCGTAGGCAAGACCATAAGCAAATACAGTGGGGAGAACAAGTATTTGATACACTGCCGATTTTGCAGGTTTTCCTACCTACAAAGCATGTAGAGGTCTGTAATTTTTTATCATAGGTACACTTCAACTGTGAGAGACGGAATCTAAAACAAAAATCCAGAAAATCACATTGTATGATTTTTAAGTAATTAATTTGCATTTTATTGCATGACATAAGTATTTGATACATCAGAAAAGCAGAACTTAATATTTGGTACAGAAATCTTTGTTTGCAATTACAGAGATCATACGTTTCCTGTAGGTCTTGACCAGGTTTGACACACACTGCAGCAGGGATTTTGGCCCACTCCTCCATACAGACCTTCTCCAGATCCTTCAGGTTTTCGGGGCTGTCGCTGGGCAATACGGACTTTCAGCTCCCTCCAAAGATTGTCTATTAGGTTCAGGTCTGGAGACTGGCTAGGCCACTCCAGGACCTTGGAGATGCTTCTACGGAGCCACTCCTTAGTTGCCCTGGCTGTGTGTTTCGGGTCGTTGTCATGCTGGAAGACCCAGCCACGACTCCATCTTCAATGCTCTTACTGAGGGAAGGAGGTTGTTGGCCAAGATCTCGCGATACATGGCCCCATCCATGCCATCCTGGCTTGAGCAGGGGGACCTTGCGTGCGCTGCAGGATTTTAATCCATGACGGCGTAGTGTGTTACCTAATGGTTTTCTTTGAGACTGTGGTCCCAGCTCTCTTCAGGTCATTGACCAGGTCCTGCCGTGTAGTTCTGGCCTGATCCCTCACCTTCCTCATGATCATTGATGCCCCATGAGGTGAGATCTTGCATGGAGCCCCAGACCAAGGGTGATTGACCATCATCTTGAACTTCTTCCATTTTCTAATAATTGCGCCCAACAGTTGTTGCCTTCTCACCAAGCTGCTTGCCTATTGTCCTGTAGCCCATCCCAGCCTTTGTGCAGGTCTACAATTTTATCCCTGATGTCCTTACACAGCTCTCTGGTCTTGGCCATTGTGGAGAGGTTGGAGTCTGTTTGATTGAGTGTGTGGACAGGTGTCTTTTATACAGGTAATGAGTTCAAACAGGTGCAGTTAATGCAGGTAATGAGTGGAGAACAGGAGGGCTTCTTAAAGAAAAACTAGTAGGTCTGTGAGAGCCGAATTCTTACTGGTTGGTAGGTGATCAAATACTTATGTCATGCAATAAAATGCAAATGAATTACTTAATAATCATACAATGTGATTTTCTGGATTTTTGTTTTAGATTCCATCTCTCACAGTTGAAGTGTACCTATGATATAAATTACAGACCTCTACATGCTTTGTAAGTAGGAAAACCTGCAAAATCGGCAGTGTATCAAATACTTGTTCTCCCCACTGTATATATTCAATCACAAGGGTGCACTAATGAGCTATGAATTTAAAAAATAATAATAATGGAGGACTACTCAAATAATATTATTTCAGTGTAGATAAGGGAAGGCCAGTTTACAATGAAAACATGCCAGCCAGACAAGCCAGTGGATGAATCTAATGTATTTGCATATGAATGGAGTGGAAATTAGCCTAATTGGTAACAAATATGACGTGGGGAAAAGTCAGGCTCCTAGTCAGGCTATTGTTTTTCAAATCCAGATTAAATATAGGTCTTCATGTGTATCAAATCTGTAGGCGATTGTGGGCCAAATCAATGACAAACGGCTGAAATGTTCAGGCTTCATCATGATCTGTGATCAAAACAGGCTGGGGGTGTTTTCGGTTCCGTTTAGACTAAGGATATGCGTAAGAACGCAACTGCACTGAAATGAATAGCCGGATTCAATGGGATTGTCCTGAATAAGAATGTTGTTATCTGATAAACTGTTTGGTCTATGCATATACCCATACCGATTCTATCTTTTTGGTCTTTTGCGGTAGGCATAGCCTACCACTAATATTATATATTGCGGAGTTTTTAATAAACCAACCACATTTTCCTGTGATGTTGAGGCAGAGCAAGACCTTCGATAGGCTAGTAGACTATGCGGAAATAATCGTGGAGTGAATTATTGTTATAGCATTGATCGCTTTATATAATCTGGAACGTTTTTTTCTAAGGCTCAGCAAACAAGGGGTAGCATATGCTTTTTGAACCTCTCTATAACAAGGGTTAGGCCTATATCCTCACCCCCTCAATTCGAGCCCTGCTTTTAAACATAGGACATCTCCACAGAAATGTATAGCCTAAGGATTGCATGGTGACATTGATGGTGTTTGTTAAACCGGTCAACTGGGAACTCAGGGGGGAAATGAGGTCAAATAATGACATCAGTGATTTTCAGGTCATTGAAAGATGACAGAGTTTCTGAATGGAAATTCCGAGTTGGATGACCGGTCAACAACAACAAAATCCCAGTCTGAGCTCGTTTTCCCCCGAATTCCCAGTTGTCGTGAACGCACTGAAGGCGGAGGTCAGAGATTGCCGAGTTGTTTTGAATACGCCAACAGAGACCTAGGTTACCTCTTATTTCTGAATAGGGCTACCTCCAACAAATAAGCCCTTGTGTCTGTATTGATGTGAGAAATAGGCATATCTACACAGTAATGGTGGCTGGCTGCGATATCAACTATCCTAATCATTTTTCTATTGAGGTGAAATGCCTATTTTTTTCTAAATCGAAAAATGAAATTGATTTAGATTACTCTGGCAATGAAAAATATTTTTTACAAAATCATGAATATGTAGAGGTTTGTAAAAATTCCCTGTCTTGGGTCAGTTAGGATCACCACTTTATTTTAAGAATGTTTGTAAGGCGTTCATGGTGAGCTCTTTAATAATAAACCAAACAGACGCTTAAACTAACACGTGACGCGTAATGCCCCGTTTACACTAGCACGTAGTGCCGCGCAGTGAAACCCCGCTTCCCATTCATTTTCAATGGAAGGAAATTGGTGAGAAGCGGAAAGAGCGGTGGACCTTTTGGCGGCGCGAAGGAGGCGGTGAAAAAGTTAAACTGTTTATCCAACTTTATGCAAATCACCAGCGGCGGACCGCTGAGCGATGACCAATCATATCGAGTGGTTCCCATGACGACTTTGACGCTATGCGACCCAAGGCTGAGAGACTTTCTTCAGCAAAGATGGCTGACAAAAATACTTGGATGGAAGCAAACATAAGTAATTATAACATCATAACGAATCATGCAAAAACATTTACAGTTGCGAGGAATATGTTAGTTAATGTAGAGACAAAACGATTATGCATATTTTTTTGGTCATAAAGTTAATTTACGAAAATCGCTATTTAGCAAGTTATCTGACTAGCTAACATTAGCCAGCTAGCTGGCTAGCTTTATGGGTGTTGTGACGCGAGAATGAAATTGTAATTCTGAAAACCAGGCTGTCGTCTTGTGAAACTGTGGATGTAAAAAATCTACCTAGCTAAAGCATTTACTGCAAATTGAATGTAGAATTTTGTAAACTTGCTTTGCTGATATTTGCAATGCAATGCAGCTGAAGTAACGTAGCTAACTATTTTCTTGCTTATTGTGTAGTGGAGGATAAATATACCTGTATGCCTATGGATGTGTAGCTATGTAGCTGATCTGTGTATGTGGATCCTAAAACGTTTGGTGTAAATATAGTTCAGAACCTAGCTATGAACCTCAGCTATCATAGCCGGTTGGATCAACTTCAAAACAGTCTGAATGACATTAATGAAGCCTATGGATTGAGTAGAATGTAATATAACTTTGTGCCAAGGATGCAAGTCTTATATACATGTAGTTATTACCATGCATGAGATCCCCACATAGTATTCTGGACATTGAATATATTCACTGATCATGTACTCTACCTTGGCAAATAAAGGTGCAGTTCAGGTATGAATGCCTGTGAAACATACTTTTTCAGTCATATCCAATACCAGGAGTATCAAACTCCAGTCTTTTTATTAACACTTTGTCTGCATGTATGTATTACAATTATACACTTCAACAGTGTTTACCAATCCTGGGACATCAATGGTTACACATTGTAACTATGCAATAGACTACAAACATGATTTAACTAGTTAAAGGCTGATTTGTAATTCATATATACACAAACATAGTTTTAAAAACAGTACACTACACTTCCTATGCATCATGTAAATACTCTAAAACTGGTTCATCTCACTAAACCGGTTCATCTCACTATCTAATTTCCTTCATCTGCATTGATCTGAGGACACTGGATAGGTGTAGTATTTCATCAAATGAGACTTAATTTCAACCAGTAGAGAATGTGAAACGCTTTATTGAAAGAAGTTCATTATCCAAGTGTTATAAACACATAATACGTGCATTATAAATATAATTGTAATATATATTCTAAATAGAAGTTAAATCTGTACTTCAATGCACATCTGGTGTGCATTATAAAAACAGAGGAAGAAAGAGGAGATGGGGAGAGAGGTGTGAGAAAGAGGCGGTGGGGAGAGAGGTGTGAGAAAGAGGAGGTTGGGAGAGAGGTGTGAGAAAGAGGAGGTGGGGAGAGAGGTGTGAGAAAGAGAAGGTGGGGAGAGAGGTGTGAGAAAGAGGAGGTGGGGAGAGAGGTGTGAGAAAGAGTGTCAAAGACAGAAAGGGAAAGAGGTAAGAATAGAGGAGCGATAGATGGAGAGAGATGGCATGTTATTCTAACACTGTCAGTCATCATAATGTCTCCCGAGTGGTGCAGTGGTCTAAGGCACTGTCGCAGCGGCCGCGACCGGGAGACCCATGGGCGGCGCACAATTGGTCCACGGTAGGGGAGGGTTTGGCCGGCAGGGATGTGGGTTTGTTTCCCACGGGGGGCCAGTATAAAAACAAACAAACATGTATGCACTCACTAACTGTAAGTCGCTCTGGATAAGAGCGTCTGCTAAAATGACTAAAATGTAAATAATCATCAGGAGGTGAAATGCAAAACTGACCTTGTATCATTAACTCTGGGACTACTACATCTCTCTGTATTTCAATGTAAAGCATCTCTTTAATAATACTTCCTGTTGACCCGACCAAGTGACCTCTCACCTCTGATCCTGCTGTGCCCTCTGTGTAGCCAGTTTAGATGCGGGAGGGGTTCACCGACACAGCTGATATAACCTAGAGGATTTAGGGAGAAGGGAGGAGGGATGAAGTGAAGGAGAGAGACTTATTGAGAAAATAAGGTAGTTAAAGAGACAATGTTCAACAGGAATCTCTGTGTGTGGCCTCACCTGGTGTCCACACTAAGTGGCTGCAGAGTACTTTATACTGAAAAACATGCACAGACACAGGAGGACAAACAATGTAGCGTAGTTATATAAATAATGGAGTGTCTTACTATTCTCCATGGTTGGTCCTCTGGCCTGTCCTTTTGGAGGTGGAAGGAGCCACAGTTCTACACCTGAGCCTGCTTACTGCACAATCCATCAACAAGATTGAGTGTGTAGGTGTGGGTTATAGGGTGTCTAATTGTTTTCAATATGGGTGACTCTTAAAAGAGCCTGTTTTGGTTTTGTACAGACATCCTCACCTGAGAAGTAGAACTCAAAAGGAGAGAAACTGGGAATTGAATAACTGCAGTTAACGAAGCTAAGTCAATGGAAGAATACTCTTATTGCAATGTGGATGGCTCTTAAAAGAGCCTTTGGTTGTGATAGTGTAGACTATGGTGTTGCCAGGGAACAGCACCCTTCGAAGAAGTAGGAGGTGAAGATCTCCCGCACACGGATTGCCTCCTGTGCTGCGTTGTTGGCCCCCATCCTGGTAACATCCTGCAGAGCAGCAGACCTCTCCTCTGGCACACGGTGGCGAGCTGCAGGTCCCCTCCTGGTCCTCGCGTCCATCCTCATGATAGTTATGCAGGACACAGGAAGCCTTCACACACAGGCCTGAATTCCCCCAGGAGGCAGTCCCAGTTGGCCCTGGTCACCCAACCTTGCAGTGCCCTACACAGTAACTGAAGGCAATCGTTTTGAAGGAATCTCCAGTTACAAGGTATCTGCAGGAATATGGAAGATAATGCCATTATTATACTTTTTACATCACCAGGTCATTGTGGATTACTAAAGTATCATATCCCTTATAACAAATCATGATAACATTGGATAGATAGATGCATGTGCAGCACGTGACAATAGCAGGATCATATCAAGGATAGAATCACAAATGAACACATAAATACCACTTGAAGCTTGATCATTTGAACCAGCTGTGTAGTGCTAAGGCAAAAAACGTGCACCCCTTCGAGTCCCCAGGACCACGACAGAGAACCACTGCTCTTCATCGGGACCTCTTCATCTGCAGACAGGCTTTCACTGCTCTCTGTACCTGAGGACAGAAAACCTCACAAGAAACAGACTTCACTATACTAAAATTAGACCGCACTGAATATGATGTTACTGTTATCTCCGGCCTCACTTCTAGGGACTGGAACTACACAACAGAACCTGCCCTCTCCAGAACAGCCTACTCTCTCACTTTGACAGATGGGGCTGCTATCCTTTCACCCTCCTCCATGGCTATTAGCTAGCTACCTACAAATGCATTTGGGAGTTTTTTTTTATACAGTGATAAATACATCAAGTTAGCTAGCTAATATGAAGTTAGGTAGCTGGTCAAATGTAATTCACTTAGCTAGCTATCTATACAGTATGTAAAGTCGGCTAGATAGCTAGCTACGTTAGCAGCTCATTTGAGTTAGCATGCACTGTAGCTAGATTAGCTAATAATACATCGTTGTTTTTTTTACATTTTCAAAATGTATTTACTTACTTGAATAGGTTCACCCAGCCATGTGGACGATTGGAAACAGGGCAGCAAAGTTCGTTGTTACCAGAGCGGTTTAGAGCATATTACTACTATTTACCTGTGAATAACCAGACCTTCATTTAAACTTGCTATGCTGAATTCTTGACGCACAGTCGAACATGCTGCCAGCCAGCGGGCCAACGCACGGAGCATTACAAGCTAACCTGGCCGAACGCTCGTTGCTAAATAAATGTACACACACACGTTATTCAATCATTTCACCCACAGTGTTAGCGAGCGTCTACGTGGCCAGGCGCTAAAATAAAACTCGGTTCTATTTGTGACTCTCGACCCGCTGCAAGTCCTCTCCTCTCCCATCTCCTCATTGGTTTTTTAGGAGCATCTACCGACGTGGGTGATTGAAAGATGAACTGAGGTCCGCACTCCAGTCCAGTTGGTGGTGGTAATGCACCTTAAAGTTGGTTGCCAACCGACATATAAAGTCCAAAGAAGAAGAAGAAGCCTGCATTTGGTTTACCGTTTTATCTGTGGATGAATAGGCTCTATGCACGCATCACTTCCGCATTGGCGTAACGATGCTAGGGCATTTCCGGTTACCGGAAAAAAAACATTAGACAGTGACAGTAGACCGTTATGATGGCAGAGATGAAGTTTACAAGGTGTTTGCTGGAGTTGCCTAAAGTATCTATTAATGATATACGGAGGGTCGTCCGGACATCCAGTACGACACCACGTAGCAAACTGGATAAAGGCTTCAAATTTTACGTTTCTTATATTCTTTGCAACTTTGAAGGTAATATGCTAACGCTAGCTAGCCTGGGCTAGAAGCCTTGCTTTGGTGTTTTAAGTCATGACTCCATCCTGCTTCAGGTTAATCATGCTTTAAATAAAGTTTAATCATGTGTATATACCTCTCACTTCATGTGTTTGTACTTTTGTGAAAGTATCAGGTAAAAACAGGGCTACAAATGAGATCTCTTTCAGAGTCCACTGCTACCGCTCAATGAAGAAACTAAAGCCACCACACCAGCTGTTGAACTTGTTCAAGGTTCCGTTCAACACATGTTTTACTCGTTTAATGTTACCACAGATTTGATTGCCGTCGCTAAGAGAACACTTCAGAACTTTAGTGGTTTTCACGATAGCTGAACAGTGGTAGCCTAATACAGACCAGGGTAGCTGAGTGGGAATTGCCATGCTTTGTTGTTGGGTCTGTTGTAAACAAATTGGGGTTTGGTTTGAAATGTAAACAATAATGAGATCACTACTTTTCCTGACTGCAATGACAGTAACATATTCCACTCAGCTATTCTTCAAACTGCTGATGTTCTACTCAAAACTGTCCTGTCATCTTTACTTCTTTCTTTATAAACATATGGCCCAACTTCCTTGCTTTTGTACTTTATGTTTCTACTTTTCAAGACGAATTAGGAGAAAAACCTTCACTCTACTGTTGTTATTAGTTCTTGGCTACAATGTTGCACCACTCACCTACTGCTCTGCCAATACTGTTTGAAGGTAGTTAAATGGCACAAGACATCGTACTGTAATACTCAGTTAGACAGACATACAGTAGGTCAACTACATGGTACTGTAATACTGTTAGACAGACATACAGTAGGTCAACTACATGGTACTGTAATACTAAGTTAGACAGACATACAGTAGGTCAACTACATGGTACTGTAATACTGTTAGACAGACATACAGTAGGTCAACTACATGGTACTGTAATACTCAGTTAGACAGACATACAGTAGGTCAACTACATGGTACTGTAATACTCAGTTAGACAGACATACAGTAGGTCAACTACATGGTACTGTAATACTCAGTTAGACAGACATACAGTAGGTCAACTACATGGTACTGTAATACTCAGTTAGACAGACATACAGTAGGTCAACTACATGGTACTGTAATACTCAGTTAGACAGACATACAGTAGGTCAACTACATGGTACTGTAATACTCAGTTAGACAGACATACAGTAGGTCAACTACATGGTACTGTAATACTCAGTTAGACAGACATACAGTAGGTCAACTACATGGTACTGTAATACTCAGTTAGACAGACATACAGTAGGTCAACTACATGGTACTGTAATACTGTTAGACAGACATACAGTAGGTCTACTACATGGTACTGTAATACTCAGTTAGACAGACATACAGTAGGTCAACTACATGGTACTGTAATACTGTTAGACAGACATACAGTAGGTCAACTACATGGTACTGTAATACTCAGTTAGACAGACATACAGTAGTTCAACTACATGGTACTGTAATACTGTTAGACAGACATACAGTAGGTCAATGGCCTGGAATGTCCACCAGGGGGGGCACCAAGGGAAACTATAGGCCAGTCCTTCTACAGAGGCTCAAATGAATGGAACACTTTATCAGAGGAACATAAACTGATGGAACATTTTAATACGTTCAAAAGATACACCAAAAACTGGTTGCTGCAACAGTTCAATCATGTATAAACTACTGTCTTATCAACAGACCCATTAAAGAGATTCTCTGATACTTTTGTATACTTTTTAGACAGTAGCGCTGAAAGTAGCACTCAGGAGCCACAAGTGGTCCCCGATAATTGCATAGTATGTCACATATGTGCAGATAAGTGCACCACATCATTGGTCTCCCTCTCTCGCTCTGCTGGGTAGGCCTCTTGCTAGCTGTCACTCAAATGTGAGGGGCTGAAGCTCATTGGCTAGAACTCAAACTGCAAAGGGGCTGGCTCATGTGGGGGGAAATGTAGGGGAAAGGCGTGGCACAGCTTGAAGAAAAGTCGCTTTCAAACTAGGGATTTTATTGCTAATTGAGGTAAGACCGTATTTCTGCTCATAGATTATACATGTAAGAACGACACATTGAAACATCCAGCCCAAAGTGGGAGGTTAAAAAAATAACAAACTACCGGAGCATGTCTTTAAACCCCCCTAGAGTCTATTGATACAACTAGGCATCAATCTAAGTAACAGAATAAAAACACCCCTGTCAAAATCCATCAGTTTATGATAGAGATCTCACTGTGTAGAAATAGTAGGCTACAAATACAACAACAACAAAATAATAAAAATAAATAATATGCCATTTAGCAGACGCTTTTATCCAAAGCGACTTACAGTCGTGCGTGGATACATTTTTGTGTATGGGTGGTCCCGAGTGGCGCAGTGGTCTAAGGCACTGCAGCGCAGTGCTAGCTGTGCCACCAGAGATCCTGGTTCGTATCCAGGCTCTGTCGTGAGCCGGCCGCGACCGGGAGACCCATGGGGCGGCGCACATTGGCCCAGCGTCGTCCAGGGTAGGGGAGGAATGGCCGGCAGGGGATGTAGCTCAGTTGGTAGAGCATGGCGTTTGCAACGCCAGGGTTGTGGGTTCGATAAAATAATGTATGTGCTAACTGTAAGTCGCTCTGGATAAGAGCGTCTGCTAAATGACTTAAATGTAAATGTAAATGTCCCGGGGATCGAACCCACTACCTTGGCGTTACAAGCACCGTGCTCTACCAGCTGAGCTACAGAGGACCACGCTGCCAGAACAACACTCACACTGCCAGTGCACAAAAAGTACTAATACAATAACACACACACACACACACACAGTGCAAGTAAGCATGTCGTAGGACTGTTTATACCATGTGGATCCTGTACATACGACGAATACAACCTGAAACGACTAGTTACCGGAGTGTAACTCCAGTTCTATGAGTGGAGCGGAGCCCCATAGGGGAGCTCTGCTCCTATTGGTTTACCCTCTGCCCTAGGGCAGAACAGCCTGAAGCAAAATTATGCACACACCTACAGCCAATGGGAGTACAGGTGTCCCTATATAAGGAACCCCGTTCCCTCAATCTGCCTCCCGAGATATTATCTTCAGCGAGACTAGAGAGGGTCGGTAGGGGCCTTAAGTCTATGGGGCTCGCTCCACTCATAGAACTGAGTTACACTCCGGTAACTAGTCGTTCTATATCGTGGAGCTCCGCCCCATAGGGGAGCTCTGCTCCTATTGGTTTAAGGCGGAGCGAAATGGCGCTCCAAAATGTACCCCCTGCCGAACCTAACACATCCCATTCAAAAATGAGAATAGGTCAAGCCCAGCAATGGCTGCAACCAATTCCCGCAGTACTGCAACTAAAAGACCCATCCGGGCGTCACAATATACCGCGTCATCGGTTATAGACCCGCCCCATCTAGCTCAATGGCAATGCCAATGGCTAGTGGGCAGATCATCAGAATAGACGCCGTGCTAATCTGTACCAGCAGATAGCCGTGCCTCAATATTCTGTGACAACACTATCGTCCACTAATGGAATGACATCAGTCACTCTACATTAAGTGTCCAACAGACCGCCCTACTCACTCAATGGAACCCAGAGATTAGTAGGCAGGAACAAAATATATAAGTCATACTATCTGAATCAGATAGATGACCTCACATTCTGTCAATTCAATACATGTCTCTATGTACTGACCCTGAGTCAAGAGACATGCCACAGATAGCTTTTCATCCGAAGGGGACCTGATAGAGACCTGTCTATCGTGCTGCTTCTCTTTCCTCTAGCTCAAGATTCTCTTTCAGCTATGCTGAGTGCAATCGAGCTTGAAAGTTAAAAAGCCTATTCTTGACATAACACGTTTTCCTAACCAAGGCGGACCTGATTGGAACCTGTCCGAGGTCCTGCTCTGTCCTCTCCTTTTAGCTCAAAATCGCCTTTCAGCTCTGCTGAATGCCGACCGAGTTAAAGAGTTGGAAAAAACGTGCCATAATATGTTTCTTCTAATAAAAGCGGATTTATGAACATGGTCACAATCCTGCTTTCTTTCTCTGTTTCTTTCTCAAGATCTCCCTTCAGCCACGCTGAGTACAGATCGAGCCAAAGAATTAGAAGACATATCCAACAGATAGAAACGGATAAAAGGAGACGGTGTCGACCAAGACGCCGCTCTACAAATATCCACTACCTCTGTACCTCTGAAGAGGGCAGTAGAAGCTGCTACTCCACGAGTGGAGTGCGCTTTAATACCCTGAGGCGGTTGTTGCCCCGCCGCTTCTGCACGCCGTCTCAATGCCTTCACAAAGCCAATGAGACAATCGCTGTTTTGAAAGTGGTCTACCCAATGCAGTCGCACCGTGACACACAAACAGCTGAGGCGATGACCTAATCGCTGCTGTGCGCTCAACGTAACACGCCAAAGCGCGTACTGGGCACAAGCAATGAAGCTTTTTCTCACTCCTCTCCCCATGGGGAGGGGGATAAAAAGCCCACAATTCCACGGTCTGTGATCTATATGCACTGTTAATAACCTTCGGCACAAATGCCGGGTTGGGACGTAACACCGCTCTGCTCAAATCGCCATTAATGGCAAGGCAGTCGGGTCTCGTCGACAGTGCACTCAAATCACTGACCCGCTTAGCGGTAGTCAAGGCGAGCAACAGCGCCGTCTTGATAGACAGCATCTTGAGGGTATTTGATTCAATGGCTCGAACGGCGACTTACATAGCGCTTGAGAACCAAGGCCAAATCCCATCGGGCAGCGTAGCTCTAGGCATTGGCCTAAGCCGTCAGCGTTCCCAATAAGAAACGTTTCACTAATGGGTGACTGAACAGGTTTTTCCGTTAAACCCTTCATGACCTGCTGAAATTGCCGCTGCAAACACTCGAATGGTGGAGGGCGATTTCTGCTTATCAAACATAGACTGCAGGAATGAGAGCACACTCTCTACCTGACAGCTCATGGGGTCTACGTCCTGTGTGTTACACCACCGTGAGAAAACATTCCATCTGCTTGTGTATACCCTGGAAGTGGAACTGGCCCTAGCGCTCTGTATGGTTCTGATCACTGCATCAGATAACCCACGGCGCCTCAACCTGTCCCGTTCAGGAACCAAGCCTTCAGTGGTTGGCCGATTATGGGCCACTGCCCTATCGAGCCTCCCGCCTGGCTCAACGCGTCTCGTCGATGTGGAATTGTCCAAGGTGGCACAATCAACATCTGACTCATCTCTGCAAACCACGGAGCCCCCGGGCGATCGGGCGCTATCAGTATCACTGTTAGCTCCTCTGATCTCACCCTGGCTAGCAGTGGGAGAATGCAAGACAGCGGAGGGAATGCATACAGGAGAACTTTCGGCCACGGGCAGTGCGCGAACGCGTCTCTTCCCAATGGCGGCTCGTCCTGTTGTCTCAGGGAGAACCATAGGGGACACTGCGCGTTCACACGTGACGCGAACAGGTCCACCTCGGCTCTCCCGAATTGTTTCCAAATTTGGAGAACAATGTCTGGGTGCAGACACCACTCGTCGTCTCGAGGACCCCCTCTTGACATGAGATCTGCCCCTACGTTCAAGTAGCCCGAATGTGCGCTGCTCTCAACGAGCGAAGGTGCTTGTGAGCCCACAGCCACAATTCCTCTGCCGCCCTGTGGAGGGCAGGAGACCTGACCCTCCCTAGCGATTTATGTGAGCTACTGTGGTCCGGTTGTCTGACCAAACCAACACATCGCGACCCCGAAGGGTAGACGCGAAGTGGTTCAAAACCAGTCGAACCGTTTCCAACTCCAGGAGGTTTATGTGACGACCTGATTGAGGCCATGCACCTCCTATCGCTTGAGACTGACATGTCCCTCCCCATCCAGTCAGACAGGCATCTGTATACACTGGAATGTAGGATGACACCTTGCCCATCGGGACTCGTGCGTGAGAACGCACGGGTTCCTCCAATAGTCCAGGTCTGCTCTTAGCGAGAGAGGAACCACCACCAACCGATGACGTTGACGCACTGGGTCTAGTCTTAGTTGGCGAACCACCACTGTGTTCTGCGCATGTGCAGAAGCCCCAGCGGGACCACAGAGTGGGCTGCCGACATGAGACCCAAAGTGACATGATCGATAGCGCCGTTACTGTGATTCGGACGACACTTCCTCAGGGCTAGTACCAATGCTGCCCTTCGAGGGTCCGAAATTGCGCCCTCATCATTACAGTGTCTAGCTGTAGTCCCAGGTAGACTATCTGATGACTGGGCCAGGGTGCGCTCTTTTTCCAATTCACAGCGAACCCCAGACGCGTGAGATGAATCACTGTCTGTGTCGTGTGAGTGAACGCCAGCTCTGCTGACGGGGCGAGAACCAGCAGGTCGTCTAGGTAGGCTAATATCCTTATCCCTTGACGACGCAGCGGTTCCAATGCCGCCTCCACACATTTGGAAAACGTTCGAGGTGCCAGGGCGTACCCAAACGGCATCCTCGTGAACTCGTACGCCACCTTGGTTATACCTGTAACCCTGGTATTCCCGCTCTCCGTGAACGTCGCACGGGTCTGATCTGCGCTGACTGAGGCATTAGCCTGCAGCAAGGCGTCATTCCCGGCTAGCGGCTGCGCCTTCATGTCACATTGGGACAGAGACAGCTGCCTGCTGAATGTGAGGTCTCCTTGAGATAAGCCAAGACGGTGTCTTGGTATCTTTCCTCCCTTCACCTCCTGTGTGCGTTCAGCTCTGCACCTCTGGTGGGCTGAACTACGCTCAGTGTGGTGAGTATTAGCGCGTTCAGAAAGAAGTGGGGGCGCCGATACACTGGGAAACCTCGTCACCGTGGTAATCGGGCCCTCCGTGAACGCAGCATGGGTCTGAATCGCACTAATCGAGACCTTAGTCTGCGATAGTGCGCCATCTCAACTAGCGGCTGCGTCATCATGTCTCCTGACTGAGACTGCAGCCTGCTATGAGAGGCACTCACTACAGTACTCCTTGGAGTCTGTAATGTGAGGTCTCTTTGAGATAAACCAAGACGGCGTCTAGGTATTATTCCTCCTTTCACCTCCTGTGTGCGTTCAGCTCTGCACCTCTGGTGGGCTGAACTACACTCAGTGTGGTGAGCCTGGGGCGCGTTCAGGAAAAGGTGGGGGGCGCCGATACACTGGGCACCTTCGTGACCGTGGTAATCGGGCCCTTCTTGAACGCAGCATGGGTCTGGGTCGTACTAACAGAGACCTTAGTCTGTGATAGTGCGCCATCCCCAATGTGGTTATTATCGGCGCGTTCTGAGAGAAACGGGGCGCGCGATACGTTGGTTACGCCCGTAACCGTAGTAATCAGGCCCTCCGTGAACGCAGCACGGGTCTGAACTGCACTGACTGAGGCGTTAGCCTGAGACAGAGCGCCGTCCCGAATAGCGGTCGCGCCATCATGCCATCATCTGGCTGAGACTGCAGCCTGCTATGTGAGACACTCACTACGGCACTCCTAGGAGTCTGTAAAGTGAGGTCTTTATAAGGTACACTTAATACCTTTTATATACCTGCCTTATGTGTGCATTCAGTAACGCACCATGGTGGGCTGAGCTGCACATAGTGGTAAGAGAGAGCGAGAGTGAGGAAGGTCGAACGCTCTCGGATGTATTATGGAAAAGGGGCTCTTTTTGACAGTGTCAAGTAGAGCCAACTCTTTATTCACACACATCAACAAAAAACATTCTCCTCCATACACTCAACGGTAGAGTGGGGGGACAGTGGGCTCGGGTCACAGCCGGCGCTGTGCCGTCTTCCGTTCTCCCCTCGCCTGTCATAAACGGGCGTCTCTTCTGGCCGCCCTTCGGGTGATGCCAGGATGACGCTTTATGTCCTCTCTCGCCGGCACCTCTGGCGCTGCAGGGGGCGAGGCCCGCCCCTTGCTGCTGGAGGCCGCCGTCTAACGCCAAGCTGTAGCGAGAGTTATGGCCGCCCTTCCTCCTATCCACTTCCGGGTTGGAGGGAATGGGGGCAGCTTAATCTCCCGCTGTTTAGCAGCCCACTCAATGAGACCTGAGAATTCAGGCACAGAGAGGCTGTGGCGTCATCATCCAGGGATGTAATGACCTCACAATTTCCTGAAGGAAAAGGGGGTGTTAAACATCTGGGTCAGTGTAATGAATTGTTCCAATAGAATATTCATTTCTTCCCCAATAGCCCTGTCATCTCCTGAGTCAGCGCCTTCAGATGATGCCTCAGCTGAGACTAACACTGATAGCACATCCTCAGAGGAATATCCTCCCTAAAAATGCCCAATGCTGCTTCCACTCCTTCAAAAAAGGAGGGCTCAGCTGGCGCATAGTGGGGGATTAATGAAGCTGTCCCTGGCGTGCTGTGTCCCTCAACCCACGAAACAATGTCGGGGGGGGTCGACAGCCGCCAAGGGGAACAGCGACACAGAGCTCTGAAAAGAGCTTTTGTTAAATACTTACCCTATGGATAAGCTTGGTGTGCTCTTTGTAGGAAGACGTTGATGGCTGGATATCAACGACGAGATCTTCCTGAGTCTTCTATGGCTTCTTCAATTCTAGTCCAGTCGCTGAAGATAATGGGAGGCAGATTGAGGGAACGGGGTTCCTTATATAGGGACACCTGTACTCCTATTGGCTGTAGGTGTGTGCATAATTTTGCTTCAGGCTGTTCTGCCCTAGGGCAGAGGGTAAACCACTAGGAGCAGAGCTCCCCTATGGGGCGGAGCTCCACGATATAGAACTACGCCGAGCGTGTGGGCGCTGGCGCACCAGTCTACCTGGCTGCCGTGCTCGAGTACCTGACTGCTGAGATCCTGGAGTTGGCCGGCAACGCTGCCCGTGACAACAAGAAGACTCGTATCATCCCCCGTCACCTGCAGCTGGCCGTCCGTAACGACGAGGAGCTAAACAAACTGCTCGGCGGTGTGACCATCGCTCAGGGTGGTGTGCTGCCCAACATCCAGGCAGTGCTACTCCCCAAGAAGACCGAGAAGGCAGTCAAAGCCAAGTAAATTCGCTACTGCGACTTCAACTTGACTACTCAACCCACCTAGCTCTCCAAAAGCGCAAAGTACCTTTCTATGACTGCCACACATTGAGTGGGTTTATACACAACTATTTCGATATTCTGTGCCCACATGAGGCCTTGCATGAACAACAACACCTGCTAGGCCTCGTTTGCCATAGCAGGCTAGCGTTAGATTACAACGTGCCTATAACATGTCACTCTTGACTTTGGCGTCAATTATTGCCGCGTAAAGGGCGGCGGCGTCCAATTGCGCGTAAAGGGCCGCGGCGTCCTATTGCGCGTAAAGGGCCGCGGCGTCCTATTGTGCGCGTAAAGGGGCGGCGGCGCCCTATTGGCGCGTAAAGGGCCGGCGGCGTCCCTATTGCGCATAAAGGGGCCGGCAGCGTCTATTGCGCGTAAAGGGCGGCGGCGTCTATTGCGCGTAAAGGGCCGGCGGCGTCCTATTGCGCGTAAAGGGCCGGGCGGCGTCCTATTGCGCGTAATGGGCCGGGCGGCGTCTTGCGCGTAAAGGGCCGGCGGCGTCTATTGCGCGTAAAGGGCGGCGGCGTCCCAATTGCGCGTAAAGGGCCGGCGGCGTCTATTGCGCGTAAAGGGCCGGCGGCGTCCTATTGCGCGTAAAGGGCCGGCGGCGTCCTATTGCGGCGTAAAGGGCCGGCGGCGTCCCTATTGCGCGTAAAGGGCCGGCGGCGTCCCTATTGCGCGTAAAGGGCCGGGCGGCGTCCTATTGCGCGTAAAGGGGCCGGCGGCGTCCTATTGCGCGTAAAGGGCCGGCGGCGTCCCTATTGCGTGTAAAGGGCCGGGCGGCGGCCCTATTGCGCGCGCGCACCGGGAGTTTGAATTTTGGAGAGGCCGCGCCTCCCATCCAATGGCCAACGGAGGAGGCCTGCGCGACGGGCCAATCGGGGTGGTGGGGAGATGGTGTCCAATCAGCAGGCCCCACTGCCGGCTATATAATCTTCACTTAGGCATTTCGAGGCTATACTCGACTGTCAGAGAAGCGCCATGGCCAGAACCAAGCAAACCGCTCGCAAATCCACCGGTGGCAAAGCCCCCAGGAAGCAGCTTGCCACTAAGGCTGCTCGCAAGAGTGCCCCGGCCACCGGCGGTGTGAAGAAGCCTCACCGTTACAGGCCCGGCACCGTGGCTCTGAGAGAGATCCGTCGTTACCAGAAGTCCACTGAGCTGCTCATCCGCAAGCTGCCCTTCCAGCGCCTGGTGCGAGAAATCGCCCAGGACTTCAAGACCGACCTGCGCTCCAGAGCTCCGCCGTGATGGCCCTGCAGGAGGCTAGCGAGGCTTACCTGGTCGGCCTGTTCGAGGACACCAACCTGTGCGCCATCCACGCCAAGCGGGTGACCATCATGCCCAAGGACATCCAGCTGGCCCGCCGTATTCGCGGAGAGCGCGCATAAATGAGGATGACCTGAACTCCAAAATCCCCAAAGGCTCTTTTTAAGAGCCACCTCCATATTTCCATCAAAAAGGCACAATTGTTCCATGTATACACGCACCTCTACATTACCCACCATGTATGTTGTTCACTAACACGTCTAAAAGCTACGTATTGCACCTTTTCGTTGCCTGAAGTCTAGCTTCAATGTGTGTGTGTATATATATATATATATATATATACAACCATATATATACAACCGTCTGGCATCATCCACTTCCTTTGGACTATAGTAGCACAGTAAAATGTTTTATAAAGGAGGGGGAAAAGAAACGAGTGATAATATAGGCCGAATAGTTACAAGAATTGTGTTCAGATGAATAATTGACACTATTAGTTGTGTGTCATTAGTTGCCTTGAATGCAGTCCAGAAGAAACATTGCATGCCAACTTACTTTGAAAGTCCCATGTTGCAGTGCTGCTGAGAGACTCATGCAGAGGCCCAAACTTTACAGTGGAGCATGGAGGCCATCTTGTGGTTAAATTTGGGTACTGCACACCATGGTTATTTGCTCTTTAGAGAGAGCATATAACAGAGGCGCGCTTTCTGTGCCACTGGCCTCAATCAGGTCGGCCAAATGCAGATAATAGCGCACCGCGCACGGGTGCTGAAGTCATTCATTCACTTCAACTCAACTACCGAACACACCATGTCTGGAAGAGGCAAAGGCGGTAAGGGACTCGGAAAAGGAGGCGCCAAGCGTCACCGCAAAGTTCTCCGCGATAACATCCAGGGAATCACCAAACCCGCTATCCGCCGTCTTGCTCGCCGCGGTGGCGTGAAGCGTATTTCCGGTCTGATCTACGAGGAGACCCGCGGTGTCCTGAAAGTGTTCCTGGAGAACGTGATCCGTGACGCAGTCACCTACACCGAGCACGCCAAGAGGAAGACCGTTACCGCCATGGACGTGGTCTACGCTCTGAAACGTCAGGGACGCACCCTGTACGGTTTCGGCGGTTAAACGCGCTCTCTTCGGAACCTCAACACCCCGACTCGGACCCAAAGGCTCTTTTAAGAGCCACCCATATCCGCTTCAAAAGGGCCCATTCCATATAGTGTTTTTTTTTTCTTCAGTATGCTATTTAGTAGGAAAGTATGAGCCACTTCGAGTGGACAGGGAGTATTAATTAGAGGATTCTAATGTCCCTTCCAGTTTTAGCGCACAGAGGGAGGCCTATATCTGACAGTGGCAAAGTGTAGTGACGTTGTTATTTTGGGTCAAGCAATAGTGGAATTTGGACAACATAAAGCCACCACGAGTCGGTAGACGTGGCTTGAAAAGAGGGGGACAGCGCGCGCACACACACACAGTCCAAAATGCGAGCCCTATGTCTGACGGTGCCAAAGTGGGCAATTCTATCACCAGCATTATTTGGCACAACAATCGTGCCATTTGGACAACTATCAAAGGCCCCCTTTTGAAACACACAATCCCCCATCGGTCACAGAGCATAGGCTATAGAGAGGAGGGAGGGGGTGAGGACCCGCGCGCGCGCACCCCCAATTGTCGAGTCACGCTGCGGAGTCAAGCAGGTGAACAATATATTAGTAGAGACAGCCAACCTACCTACCTACCAGAAGACAACACACAATCTCACTGTGTAGAAATAGTAGGCTACAAATACAACAACAACAACACTCACAATGCCAGTGCACAAAAAGTACTAATACAATAACACACACACACAGTGCAAGTAAGCATGTCGTAGGACTGTTTATACCATGTGGATCCTGTACATACGACGAATACAACCTGAAACTTGAGGTACAACACTAGTCTCAGCCAGGCCTCACAGGTGCATGTGTTTTAAGGTCCCCAAAAGAGCGCTTCTTTAAAACACCCCTGACCACATCAGGGGACCCCAAACCATTTGATTCCCTTGCCAGACATCTCGGCTCACTACACAACAAGTGCTGCTCGCAATCGGATGCACTTTTAGGCCATTTAGGAGACAAATAGCACAGATAAACCAGTGCGCACCGCTCCACCCGACAGTCGAACGGTGAGGTTTTGAGCGAGTCGCAACAAAATGCACGGCCCTTCCGCGGGCCACATGACTTTATTCTGAACGGAGACAAGTCTGCTCGCTGGGCCGTTCGCTTTTGGACCAAAAACACGTCTCCGTCGGTGACTTTTGGGCCGATATAGGCGAACAGAAAACACAAGTGAAAGAGCATTTGGCCAGCCCAGAGAAGCCGAGCTGGGTGCCTTGAGTCTACATGGTTCTCATGTCGCGTTTAAGGCCAGCCCCCCTGCTCCGTGTGGAGCTTCAATAGCGCAGAGCAGCGTCTACAGCAAACTTCTCCTCGCAGACCGTGTGTGTGTGTACCGGACCAAACGACAGACAGACATGGCAGAAGTCGCACCAGCACCCGCAGCAGCCGCGCCGGCCAAGGCACCCAAGAAGAAGGCAGCAGCCAAGCCCAAGAAAGCGGGACCCAGCGTAGGAGAGCTCATCGTCAAGGCTGTGACCGCTTCCAAGGAGAGGAGCGGCGTGTCCCTGGCCGCGCTCAAGAAGACGCTGGCGGCAGGCGGCTACGACGTGGAGAAGAACAACTCACGCGTCAAGATCGCAGTCAAGAGCCTCGTCACCAAGGGCACCCTGGTCCAGACCAAGGGCACCGGTGCATCCGGCTCCTTCAAGCTCAACAAGAAAGCTGTCGAGGCGAAGAGGCCCGCCAAGAAAGCCGCAGTCCCCAAAGTAAATAAGGTGGCCGCCAAGAAGCCCGCCGCGGCGAAGAAGCCCAAGAAGGTAGCAGCCAAGAAGGCCGTCGCCGCAAAGAAGTCCCCGAAGAAGGCCAAGAAGCCCGCTACACCCAAAAAGGCCGCCAAGAGCCCCAAGAAGGTGAAGAAGCCCGCCGCAGCGGCCAAGAAGGCGGCAAAGAGCCCCAAGAAGGCTACAAAGGCAGCCAAGCCCAAAGCCGCCAAGCCCAAGGCAGCCAAGCCCAAGAAGGCAGCCCCCAAGAAGAAGTAAACCTATTACAAACAGTGTTCTACTCGACACATGTTGTACCACAAAAGGCTCTTTTAAGAGCCACCCACCTCTTTCCATAGAAAGGGCATTGATTTCCATGTACTACCTGTCGTGAAAAAGAAATTACGCACGCTAGGCTACTTTTACGCACACAACATTGTCCCACTCTGGGTGTGTGCGAAGGGAGAGGCATATACTAGAGGGCTAAACACGCCTAAAAGCTACGTATTGCACCTTTTCGTTGCCTGAAGTCTAGCTTCAATGTGTGTGTGTGTGTGTTATATATATATATATATACAACCATATACAACCAGTCCTTTGGACTATAGTAGCACAGTAAAATGCTTTACAAAGGAGGGGGAAAAGAAACGAGTGATAATATTGGCCGAATAGTTACAAGAATTGTGTTCAGATGAATAATTGACACTATTAGTTGTGTGTCATTAGTTGCCTTGAATGCAGTCCAGAAGAAACATTGCATGCCAACTTACTTTGAAAGTCCCATGTTGCAGTGCTGCTGAGAGACTCATGCAGAGGCCCAAACTTTACAGTGGAGCACGGAGGCCATCTTGTGGTAAATTTGGGTACTGCACACCATGGTTATTTGCTCTTTAGGCCAGCGTTTCCAAAACGCGGTCCTGGGGTCCCCAAGGGGTGCCCGTTTTGCAAATTGCGCCGATCCGTTGTTTTTTTAATCTATAATAGTCAAACTCCACCAAAACATTTGCTACCATCAAGAAGTACAAAGGCAGGATCGGCGCATGCGTTGCTGTATTCAGCACCGTTGAATGGACAGCGCTTGTGCTGCATCTCCACTCACAACACGGGTAATAGGGGAGGTCCGCGGTGCTGAAATGGACAGGTCCTCTGCCCAGTTGCCAAGGGGTATTTCCCGTTTGGGGGACAACGGATCGGCTCAATTTGCAAAACGCGCACCCCTTGGGGACCCCAGGACCGCGTTTGGGAAACGCTGGCCTAAAGAGCAAATAACCATGGTGTGCAGTACCCAAATTTAACCACAAGATGGCCTCCGTGCTCCAATGTAAAGTTTGGGCCTCTGCATGAGTCTCTCTTTTGGGCGGCGCGAAGGAGGCGTTGAAAAAGTTAAACTTTTTGCCAACTTTATGCAAATCACCAGCGGCGGACCGCTGAGCGATGACCAATCATATCGAGTGGTTCCCATGACGACTTTGACGCTATGCGACCCAAGGCTGAGAGACTTTCTTCAGCAAAGATGGCTGACAAATATACTAGGATGGAAGCAAACATAAGTAATTATAACATCATAACGAATCATGCAAAAACATTTACAGTTGCGAGGAATATGTTAGTTAATGTAGAGACAAAACGATTATGCATATTTTTTGGTCATAAAGTTAATTTACGAAAATCGCTATTTAGCAAGTTATCTGACTGGCTAACATTAGCCAGCTAGCTGGCTAGCTTTATGGGTGTTGTGACGCGAGAATGAAATTGTAATTCTGAAAACCAGGCTGTCGTCTTGTGAAACTGTGGATGTAAAAAATCTACCTAGCTAAAGCATTTACTGCAAATTGAATGTAGAATTTTGTAAGCTTGCCTTGCTGATATTTGCTATGCAATGCAGCTGAAGTAACGTAGCTAACTATTTTCTTGCTTATTGTGTAGTGGAGGATAAATATACCGGTATGCCTATGGATGTGTAGCTATGTAGCTGATCTGTGGATGTGGACCCTAAAACGTTTGGTGTAAATATTAGTTCAGAACCTAGCTATGAACCTCAGCTATCATAGCCGGTTGGATCAACTTCAAAACAGTCTGAATGACATTAATGAAGCCTATGGATTGAGTAGAATGTAATGTAACTTTGTGCCAAGGATGCAAGTCTTATATACATGTAGTTATTACCATGCATGAGATCCCCACATAGTATTCTGGACATTGAATATATTCACTGATCATGTACTCTACCTTGGCAAATAAAGGTGCAGTTCAGGTATGAATGCCTGTGAAACATACTTTTTCAGTCATATCCAATACCAGGAGTATCAAACTCCAGTCTTTTTATTAACACTTTGTCTGCATGTATGTATTACAATTATACACTTCAACAGTGTTTACCAATCCTGGGACATCAATGGTTACACATTGTAACTATGCAATAGACTACAAACATGATTTAACTCGTTTTACATTTACATTTTAGTCATTTAGCAGACGCTCTTATCCAGAGCGACTTACAGTTAGTGAGTGCATACATTTTCATACTGGCCCCCCGTGGGAAACGAACCCACAACCCTGGCGTTGCAAGCGCCACGCTCTACCAACTGAGCTACAGGGGACTAAACCCTACTTAAAACAGACAGTTTGTTTCTTATGCCTACACTGCCCCGTTGTGGTTTCTAACAAGGCAGCAGTATCATTCACACAAACAGGGAAGGGGTGTGTGGGTTTGTGTTGTGTAAAAAAAACAGGAAATTAGTAAAGACGGGAAAGCCCCTCTTAGTACTCGTCTGCCTGGGTCGCCATCTTGTAGCCGTTCTCATTGGAAACATAGCCCTCCCCCGACTGCACCGACTCCTGGTCCATCAACCCATCCTGGCTGTTCTCCTCTGGCTTGGTCGGCGCTTCTCCCTCCTCCCCGTTACCCACGTCGTCCTGCTTGGCCGAGGGGAGCAGGAGAGAGCCATGCCGGTCCTCCCTGCGCTCCCGCCACCCCGCTCCCTGTCTCTCTCATGCTCCCAGTCTTTCTCCCTGTCCCCCTGTGCCTCTCCCCGGTCCCTATCGCGGTCCTTGTCCCTGTGGCTGCGCCTCCGGTCGCAGTCCCTCTCCCTGTCCCGCTCCCTCCCGCCACGCTCCTCTCCCACCTCTCCCCCTTCCTCACCCACGCTAGGCTCTTCAGGCATCCTCTCTCCTCCCTCCCCCATCATACCTTCTCCTAGCCCAATAGTTAAAGGCTGATTTGTAATTCATATATACAGAAACAGAATTTAAAAAAAACTGTACACTACACTTCCTATGCATCATGTAAATACTCTAAAACTGGTTCATCTCACTAAACCGGTTCATCTCACTATCTAATTTCCTTCATCTGCACTGATCTGAGGACACTGGATAGGTGTAGTATTTCATCAAATGAGACTTAATTTCAACCAGTAGAGAATGTGAAACGCTTTATTGAAAGAAGTTCATTATCCAAGTGTTATAAACACATAATACATGCATTATAAATATAATTGTAAAATATATTCTAAATAGAAGTTAAATCTGTACTTCAATGCACATCTGGTGTGCATTATAAAAACAGAGGAAGAAAGAGGAGGTGGGGAGAGAGGTGTGAGAAAGAGGAGGTGGGGAGAGAGGTGTGAGAAAGAGGAGGTGGGGAGAGAGGTGGGAGAAAGAGGAGATGGGGAGAGAGGTGGGAGAAAGAGGAGGTGGGGGAGAGAGGTGTAGAAAGAGGAGGTGGGGAGAGAGGTGTGAGAAAGAGGAGGTGGGGGAGAGAGGTGTGAGAAAGAGGAGGTGGGGAGAGAGGTGTGAGAAAGAGGTGGGGAGAGAGGTGTGAGAAAGAGGAGGTGGGGAGAGAGGTGTGAGAAAGAGGAGGTGGGGAGAGAGTGTGAGAAAGAGGAGGTGGGGAGAGAGGTGGGAGAAAGAGGAGGTGGGGAGAGAGGTGTGAGAAAGAGGAGGTGTGAGAAAGAGGAGGTGGGGAGAGAGGTGTGAGAAAGAGGAGGTGGGGAGAGAGGTGTGAGAAAGAGGAGGTGGGGGAGAGAGGGGTGAGAAAGAGGAGGTGGGGGAGAGAGGTGTGAGAAAGAGGAGGTGGGGAGAGAGGTGTGAGAAAGAGGAGGTGGGGAGAGAGGTGTGAGAAAGAGGAGGTGGGGAGAGAGGTGTGAGAAAGAGGAGGTGGGGAGAGAGGTGTGAGAAAGAGGAGGTGGGGAGAGAGGTGGGAGAAAGAGGAGGTGGGGAGAGAGGTGGGAGAAAGAGGAGGTGGGGAGAGAGGTGTGAGAAAGAGGAGGTGGGGAGAGAGGTGTGAGAAAGAGGAGGTGGGGAGAGAGGTGTGAGAAAGAGGAGGTGGGGAGAGAGGTGTGAGAAAGAGGAGGTGGGGAGAGAGGTGTGAGAAAGAGGAGGTGGGGAGAGAGGTGTGAGAAAGAGGAGGTGGGGAGAGAGGTGTGAGAAAGAGTGTCAAAGACAGAAAGGGAAAGAGGTAAGAATAGAGGAGCAGGGAAGACAGCATATGATTAATGAATTACAGTGCTACTAGGGAAGACAGCATATGATTAATGAATTACTGTGCTACTAGGGAAGACAGCATATGATTAATGAATTACAGTGCTACTAGGGAAGACAGCATATGATTAATGAATTACAGTGCTACCCTAATATTCTCTCAGGTCATCACAATTCCATAATAGTGTCTCTAGCGGTGTCTCCTAACAGCCTTGGGCCCCCAGTTGGCCAGAAGGTGATCTTAAGAGCGGGTGAGATGGACTGGACTGGAGGTTGGCACCCATCAAAACATACCTGCAGACGAGAGACAGATGGAGAGAGAGATGGCATGTTATTCTAACACTGGCAGTCATCATCATCATCAGGAGGTGAAATGCAAAACTGACCTTGTATCATTAACTCTGGGACTACTACATCTATATCTGTATTTCAATGTAAAGCATCTCTTTAATAATACTTCCTGTTGACCCGACCAAGTGACCTCTCACCTCTGATCCTGCTGTGGCCTCTGTCAGCCAGTCCAGATGAGGGAGGGGTTCACCGACACAGCTGATATAACCTAGAGGATTTAGGGAGAAGGGGGGAGAGGGATGAAGTGAAGGAGAGAGACTTATTGAGAAAATAAGGTAGTTAAAGAGACAATGTTCAACAGGAATCTCTGTGTGTGGCCTCACCTGGTGTCCACACTAAGTGGCTGCAGAGTACTTTATACTGGAAAACATGCACAGACACAGGAGGACAAACAATGTAGCGTAGTTATATAAATAATGGAGTGTCTTACTATTCTCCATGGTTGGTCCTCTGGCCTGTCCTTTGGAGGTGGAAGGAGCCACAGTTCTACACCTGAGCCTGCTTACTGCACAATCCATCAATCAGATTGAGTGTGTAGGTGTGGGTTATAGGGTGTCTAATTGTTTTCAATACGGGTGACTCTTAAAAGAGCCTGTTTTGATTTTGTACAGACATCCTCACCTGAGAAGTAGAACTCAAAAGGAGAGAAACTGGGAATGGAATAACTGCAGTTAACGAAGCTAAGTCAATGGAAGAATACTCTTATTGCAATGTGGATGGCTCTTAAAAGAGCCTTTGGTTGTGCATAGTGTAGTCTATGGTGTTGCCAGGGGCAGCACCCTTCGAAGAAGTAGGAGGTGAAGATCTCCCGCACACGGATTGCCTCTCATGCTGCGTTGTTGGCCCCCATCCTGGTAACATCCTGCAGAGCAGCAGACCTCTCCTCTGGCACACGGTGGCGAGCTGCAGGTCCCCTCCTGGTCCTTGCGTCCATCCTCATGATAGTTATGCAGGACACAGGAAGCCTTCACACACAGGCCTGAATTCCCCAGGAGGCAGTCCCAGTTGGCCCTGGTCACCCAACCTTGCAGTGCCCTACACAGTAACTGAAGGCAATCGTTTTGAAGGAATCTCCAGTTACAAGGTATCTGCAGGAATATGGAAGATAATGCCATTGTTAGACTTTTTACATCACCAGGTCATTGTGGATTACTAAAGTATCATATCCCTTATAACAAATCATGATAACATTGGATAGATAGATGCATGTGCACACACACGTGCATGTGACAATAGCAGGATCATATCAAGGATAGAATCACAAATGAACACATAAATACCACTTGAAGCTTGATCATTTGAACCAGCTGTGTAGTGCTAAGGCAAAAAAACGTGCAACCCCTTCGAGTCCCCAGGACCACGACAGAGAACCACTGCTCTTCATCGGGACCTCTTCATCTGCAGACAGGCTTTCACTGCTCTCTGTACCTGAGGACAGAAAACCTCACAAGAAACAGACTTCACTATACTAAAATTAGACCGCACTGAATATGATGTTACTATTATCTCCGTCCTCACTTCTAGGGACTGGAACTACCCAACAGAACCTGCCCTCTCCAGAACAGCCTACTCTCTCACTTTGACAGATGGGGCTGCTATCCTTTCACCCTCCTCCATGGCTATTAGCTAGCTATCTACAAATGCATTTGGGATTATTATTTTTTTACAGTGATAAATACATCAAGTTAGCTAGCTAATATGAAGTTAGGTAGCTGGTCAAATGTAATTCACTTAGAGAGCGGTTTAGAGCATATTACTACTATTTACCTGTGAATAACCAGACCTTCATTCAAACTTGCTATGCTGAATTCTTGCCGCCCAGTCGAACATGCTGCCAGCAAGCGGGCCAACGCACGGAGCATTACAAGCTAACCTGGCCGAACGCTCGTTGCTAAATAAATGTACACACACACGTTATTCAATCATTTCACCCACAGTGTTAGCGAGCGGACATCCAGTTCGACACCACGTAGCAAACTGGATAAAGGCTTCAAATTTTACGTGTCTTCTTTTCTTTGCAACTTTGAAGGTAATATGCTAACGCTAGCTAGCCTGGGCTAGAAGCCTTGCTTTGGTGTTTTAAGTCATGACTCCATCCTACTTCAGGTTAATCATGCTTTAAATAAAGTTTAATCATGTGTATATACCTCTCACTTCATGTGTTTGTACTTTTATGAAAGTATCAGGTAAAAACAGGGCTCCAAATGAGATCTCTGTGAGAGCCCACTGCTACCGCTCAATGAAGAACCTAAAGCCACCACACCAGCTGTTGAACTTGTTCAAGGTTCCGTTCAACACATGTTTTACTCCTTTAATGTTACCACAGATTTGATTGCCGTCGCTAAGAGAACACTTCAGAACTTTAGTGGTTTCCACGATAGCTGAACAGTGGTAGCCTAATACAGACCAGGGTAGCTGAGTGGGAATTGCCATGCTTTGTTGTTGGGTCTGTTGTAAACAAATTGGGGTTTGGTTTGAAATGTAAACAATAATGAGATCACTACTTTTTCCTGACTTGATGACTGCAATGACAGTAACATATTCCACTCAGCTATTCTTCAAACTGCTGATGTTCTACTCAAAACTGTCCTGTCATCTTTACTTCTTTCTTTATAAACATATGGCCCAACTTCCTTGCTTTTGTACTTTATGTTTCTACTTTTCAAGAGGAATTAGAGCAAAAACCTTCACTCTACTGTTGTTATTAGTACTAGGCTACAATGTTGCACCACTCACCTACTGCTCTGCCAATACTGTTTGAAGGTAGTTAAATGGCACAAGACATAGTACTGTAATACTCCAGTTAGACAGACATACAGTAGGTCAACTACATGGTACTGTAATACTCAGTTAGACAGACATACAGTAGGTCAACTACATGGTACTGTAATACTGTTAGACAGACATACAGTAGGTCAACTACATGGTACTGTAATACTCAGTTAGACAGACATACAGTAGGTCAACTACATGGTACTGTAATACTCAGTTAGACAGACATACAGTAGGTCAACTACATGGTACTGTAATACTGTTAGACAGACATACAGTAGGTCAACTACATGGTACTGTAATACTCAGTTAGACAGACATACAGTAGGTCAACTACATGCTACTGTAATACTCAGTTAGACAGACATACAGTAGGTCAACTACATGGTACTGTAATACTGTTAGACAGACATACAGTAGGTCAACTACATGGTACTGTAATACTGTTAGACAGACATACAGTAGGTCAACTACATGGTACTGTAATACTGTTAGACAGACATACAGTAGGTCAACTACATGGTACTGTAATACTGTTAGACGGACATACAGTAGGTCAACTACATGGTACTGTAATACTGTTAGACAGACATACAGTAGGTCAACTACATGGTACTGTAATACTCAGTTAGACAGACATACAGTAGGTCAACTACATGGTACTGTAATACTGTTAGACAGACATACAGTAGGTCAACTACATGGTACTGAAATACTCAGTTAGACAGACATACAGTAGGTCAACTACATGGTACTGTAATACTGTTAGACAGACATACAGTAGGTCAACTACATGGTACTGTAATACTGTTAGACAGACATACAGTAGGTCAACTACATGGTACTGTAATACTGTTAGACAGACATACAGTAGGTCAACTAGTGTAAATCATGTATAAACTACTGTGTTACTATATCAACAGAACTGGTTGCTACAGCTGCAACAGTTCAATCATGTATAAACTACTGTCTTATCAACAGACCCATTAAAGAGATTCTCTGATACTTTTGTATACTTTTTAGACAGTAGTGCTGAAAGTAGCACTCAGGAGCCACAAGTGGTCCCCGATAATTGCATACAATGTCACATATGTGCAGATATGTGCACCACATCATTGGTTTCTCGCTCTGCTGGGTAGGCCTCTTGCTAGCTGTCACTCAAATGTGAGGGGCTGAAGCTCATTGGCTAGAACTCAAACTGCAAAGGGGCTGGCTCATGTGGGGGGAAATGTAGGGGAATTATTTATTAATGTGTTATTCAAAGTATTTCTATGGGCTATAGTAGTAAAGGACTAATTCAATTTTTATCAAATACATTTTTTAAATATATGTCTTTATACCTAAAGGGGTCCTAAAATTCCAAATCAAATAGCTAAATGATCTTTGGTAAGAACATCTTAAAACAATTCCATATGTAAGCTTAGAACCTTCAATGTGTCAATGTGTTTGTACTTGTCTCTATACAAATAAAAGAAAACCAAACATGTATGATGCTTTCTTTTCTGATATTAAACAGACAAACCTCCCGAAAGTTTACTGTTTTGACTGGGTAAATGACGCATCTCCCTCTGGCACGCCCATCTCGGGATAGCCGGGCCCCGCCCATTTACCAGGATGCACCATATTAGGTCAATGACGTCAACGGAATCTCCTTTTTGGAACGTTCCATTTCTTGGGAACGGCAACTTCGAAGTTCTAACTTGTTATCTTTACCGATAAATGCGATAGATGTATGTTTATGAACTGATATTATGTTGATATCCTCACCCTTTCCTCGTCAGATGGTGAGCAAGCCTAGAAAACCCCTGCAAACTGTCAGTTGGCATTCAAACTTCCAGCAACTAGAAAGAACACGAGAGACACTAGCCTTCATACAGGGTCACTCTCAACAAGAGCTAATAAATAACCTGCCACAATAACCACAAGACTTTGACATCTTAGCCGAAGCCTACTTCCGTTTCAGTTTATTTGGATTTTTGCAGAATTTCTTTGATCTCCTGAAACGATGATGTAGCCTGGTCCTCTGTAGCTCAGCTGGTAGAGCACGGCGCTTGTAACGCCAGGGTGTGGATATCTTTATAGAAACCACCTAAACCGGGAGTGGGTTCGATCCCCGGGACCACCCATACATAAAAAAATGTATGCACGCATGACTGTAAGTCGTTTTGGATAAAAGCGTCTGCTAAATGGCATATTATTATTATTATAATAGTGCATGAAGTCTACTTCTAGAACAGACTGGATGTTAAAGCTGTTGATGCTTCTAAGTTATAGCATCAGACTCAGACTGCAACAGATCACTGACTGCTCAATGCTGTAGTTCATTCCTTCAGCAAGCAGCGAGGAAACTCCAGAGAGAAGTTCCGCTTCATAGTTTACACGTCATTAAGATTATCATTCCTATAGCTTTTAATAGACCGACAAACCGAGCGGCTTCATTCATCATGCATGAATGAAATTATAGTCATTGCCCGGGACTAAACTAACTGGGGCATGTTCGCTGAGCAGGACCCAACGGTTTTTAACGTTCCGATAGATATAGGCCTCTGCTATGAACAAACATGTCTCTCTGACATTTTGAATAAGAAATCAGGTCGGCGCTATATGTGGTAACTATATCTGAAACATTCGACAAGGTTTGG
>NW_025536684.1:0-52368 GCF_020615455.1 Coregonus clupeaformis
TACCAGAAACGTTTGAGCTAAAGTTAAACAACTGAGGCAATGCTACCAAATACTAAATGAGTGTAAACTTCGAAGCCCACTGGGGAATGTGATGAAATAAATAAAATCTGAAATAAATCATTCTTTCTACTATTATTTGACATTCACATTCTTAAAATAAAGTGGTGATCCTAACTGACCTAAGACAGGGATTTTTTTACTAGGATTAAATGTCAGGAATTGTGAAAAACTGAGTTTAAATATGTTTGCTTCAAGGTGTATATAAACTTCCAGAGCTTCAACTGTATACACCTGTACCTATGATGAAAATTACAGGCCTCTCATCTTTTTAAGTGGGAGAACTTTGGTGGTGGCTGACTAAATACTGTTTCCCCCACTGTAGATGCCCAGGCAGGAGAGGTGGCGGCGCCAACCGTGCCAGCGACGGAGACCCGAGGAAACCCAACCCAATAATAATTTTTTTGAGGAGCACGGGGTGGATAGCGAGGCTACAGGAGGCTAAAGGAAGAAAAGTGTAGAGGCACGGCGAGAGGGAGCTGGTTAGGCAGCAGAAGGAGCGGGGGTTAATAAGGAACCCAGTCCCGCTCCTCGCACCAAGAAGTGGTGCATGTCGCTAGTCGATCCGGCCCATTCCTGCTCCCTCACCAAGCAGTGGTGTACGTGCGCCAGCCAGTCCGGCCTGTTCCTGTCCCTCGCACCAAGCCAGTGGTGCGCGTCGCCAACCGGTCGGCCTGTTCTGCCCCTCGCACCAAGCTGGTGGTGGGTGTCGCCAGCCAGGCCCGTCTGTTCCCTGACCTACTTTCAAGCCAGTGGTGCGTCGTAACCAGCCCAACCTGTTCCTGCCCTGCTTTTAAGCTGGTGGTGCGTCATCAACCGGCCGGCCTGTTCCTTCCTGGCACCAAGCCAGTGGTGTGCGGCGCCAGCCAGTCCGGCCTGTTCCTGCCCCTCGCACCAAGATAGTGTGCGCGTCATCAACCGGCCCGACCTGTTCCTGCCCTCGCACGAGCTGGTAGTGCGGCGTCCACCCGGCGACTATTTCCTGCCTAGCACCAAGCCAGTGAGTGCGGCGTGTCGCCGGTCCGGCCTGTTCTGTCCACGCACCAAGCGGTGGTCATCCTGGTCCGGCCTGTTCCTGTTCTTCGCACCAAGCCAAAATGATGCGGCGTCGCCAACCGGTCCGGCCTGTTCTATTCTTAGCACCAGCCAGTGGTGCGCGTCATCAACCCGGCCGGCCTGTTCCTGCCCCTCGCACCAAGCCAGTGGTGCGCGTCGCCAACCCGGCCCGGCCTGTTCTGCTCCTCGCACCAAGCCAGGGCGCAACAGAGGCGGAGAATCGGTGGTTGTCACGCCCCGGGCAGATCCGCCTCCGAGGCGGGAATGCCCCACCCGGCCCTCACCCTCTTATGTTTATGCTGTGCGGTGGTCTTTGCTTAGGAGGGGGCTACTGTCCGCCCTGACTCAGGGGGGCAGCTTATATGTTGATTCCAGGCTGTGTATTCTTTGTTGTGTTAGTTCTTGTTGAAGAATCCCACAATATGTCTATTTCTATGTTGGCGGTGTTGAGCTCCTGAGTGGCGCAGTGGTCTAAGGCACTGCATCGCGGGTTTGCTGTGCCACTAGAGATCCTGGTTCGAATCCAGGCTCTGTCATAGCAGCGCGACCGGAGACTCATGGGCGCACAATTGGCCAGCGTCGTCTGGGGTAGGGAGGGAATGGCCGGCAGGGATGTAGCTCAGTTGATAGAGCATGTTTTGCAACGCTTTCAGGGTTTGTGGGTTGATTCCCACGAGAGGCCAGTATAAAAAAAATATGTAATCACTAACTTTGTAAGTCGCTCTGGATAAGAGCGTCTGCTAAATGACTAAAATGTAAATGTAAAATGTTCCCAATCAGAGGCAGCTGTAACCATTGTCTCTGATTGGAGACCCTACTTAGGCAGCCTGGCGGCACTAGTGGGTTGTGGGATCTTGTTTTGTGTGAGGTATGTTGTTTGTGTACCTTGGGCTTCACGTTTCGTTTCTTGTTTTGTCGTTGTGTTTATAAGTCAAATAAACATGTTTGCATATCACACTGCGCCTTGGTCTGACATTCATCAACGTACGTGACACAGTTGTAAATGAGAACTTGTTCTCAACTGGTTTACCTGGTTAAATAAAGGTGAATGAAAAATAAAAAATAAATACACCAGATTCTCAATTAGATTGAGGTCTGGGATTTGAGAGTAAGACCATTCCAAGACATTTTAATGTTTCCCCTTAAACCACTTCGGGTGTTACTTTAGCTAGTATGCTTGGGTCATTGTCCTGCTGGAATGTGAACCTCCCATCCCAGTCTCAAATCTCTGGAAGGCTTAAACGGTTTCCCTCAGATTTCCCCCTGTCTTTTAGCGCCATCCATCCTATTTCATCTTCAATTCTGACCAGATTCCAGTCCCTGCCAGATGCAAAACCATCCCCCACAGCATGAATCTGCCACCACCATGCTTCACTGTGGGGATGGTGTTCTGGGGTGATGAGAAGTGGCTTGGGGTTGCGCCAGTCATAGTGTTTTCCTTGATTGGACAAAACCTCGATTTTAGTCTCATCTGATCAGAGTACCTTCTTCCATATGTTTGGGGAGTCTCCCACATGCCTTTTGCAACCACAAAATGTGTTTGCTTATTTCTTTCTTGAAGGTCAACTGCTTTTTTTCTGGCCACTCTTCCGTAAAGCCCAGCTCTTTGGAGTGTACGGCTTAATAGTGGTCCTATGGACACTGACTCAATCTCGCTGTGGAGCTTTGCAGCTCCTTCAGGGTTATCGTTGGTCTCTTTGTTGCCTCTATGATTAATGCCCTCCTTGCTTGGTCCGTGAGTTTTGGTGGGCGGCCCTCTCTTAGCAGGTTTGTTGTGGTGCCATATTCTTTCCATTTTTTTATAATGGATTTAATGGTGCTCCGTGGGATGTTCAAAGTTTCTGATATTTTTTATAACCCAACCCTGATCTGTACATCTCCACAACTTTGTCCCTGACCTGTTTGGGAGAGCCACTTGGTTTTAATGGTGCGGCTTGCTTGGTGGTGCCCCTTGCTTGGTGGAGTTGCAGACACTGGGGCCTTTCAGAAAGGTGTAATACATACTGAGATCATGTGACACTTAGATTGCACACAGGTGGACTTTATTTAGCTTATTATGTGACTTCTGAGGTAATTGGTTTCACCTGATGTTATTTAGGGCTTCATAGCAAAGGGGTGAATATATATGCGCGCACCACTTTTCCGTTATTAATTTTTTAGAATTCTTTGAATCAACATCTTTTTTTCATTTCACTTCACCAATTTTGACTATTTTTGTGTATGTCCATTACATGAAATCCAAATAAAAATTCATTTAAATTACAGGTTGTAAAATAGGAAAAACGCCAAGGGGGATGAATACTTTTGCAAGGCACTGAAAGTAAATCTCTGTATTTCATACTACTGTAATCTACTGTAATATAATCTAGTTATGGTATCAAAGCAAGTACATTTATTGTATTATACTGTACAAAAGTAAATGCCACCATAATCTGAATAATGAAATTCATTGAGGGGGGGGTTTGTATTTCACAGTATTTTTACTGTAATTACAAGAGATTGGTGCAAGCAGGGTGGCTGTTAGATAATGTGTTTACCCATTACAGCATATCAATGAATATTTGGTGTTATATATCACTTGCACTTGTAGAGTAGGGGGTTCCCAACCTTTCTTCCCCAGGGCCCCCTTTTTCACATTTGAAAAAATGCCCGCGAAACACAACAATTCTTTCCCTGCCCACAATATTTTCCCACAATGCGCCATAACTTACAGTATGCTGCAATAAAAAATGTCAGAGTATTTTACTGTTAATATCCAAATTACCGTATAAATTACAGTTTTCCATTACAGTGTGGGCACCAGAGGTTCCAATGCTGCAGATACAACTTGCCTCACGAATGGAACCCTAGGGCTCTGGTCAAAAGTAGTGCACTATCTAGGTAATAGGGTGTCATTTGGGATTCGGTACAGTCACTTTCAATAGCCATGTAAAAATTCAGCACAGCAGTCTCACATCATCATACCCCTCAGACTCTAAGCAGCAGCACTTCCTAACACGTTATAAATATAGCCCGTCTTGAGGTTTCCCCTGACAGTGCCATCTAGCATCTGGGATGTTCACAGACATGTTTCTGGTTTCATTATCACTAACCTTAACCCCTAACTCCTAGCCTAGCTAAAATTAGCCACCTAGCTAACGTTAGCCACAACATATTGTAATTCATAACATATTGTACGAATTGTAATTCATAACATATTGTGCGAATTGTATTCATAACATATTGTGCGAATATTGTAATTCATAACATATAATTCGAAATGGATGATGGACATCCATAAATGAATACTGTACATACCATAAGAAACTTAACATATCATACTAATTGGAGTGTCCTGGATTTACGTTTACAATGTTACGTCTACCCTACCCAGAGACATTTTGATTTCTATATAGGCTATTGTTAAAAAAGAGGAGTCTAAGTTTGTAACATTGCTAAAGTTGTTTATCAATAAAAAATGTGAGCGCAACTGAGCTAGTTAAAATCAAATCAAATTTGGCACATTTTTATTTTACCAGGCAAGTCAGTTATGAACAAATTCTTATTTACAATGACAGCCTACACCGGCCAAACCCGGACGGCGCTGGCCAATTGTGCACTGCCCTATGGGACTCCCAATCACGGCGGTTGTGATACAGCCTGGAATCGAACCAGGGGGTCTGTGTGGCGCCTCAAGCACTGAGATGCAGTGCCTTGGGACCGCTGCGTCACTCGGTAGCCCATGCTTGATACAACAGGTGTAGCCCTTACAGTGAAATGCTTACTTACAAGCCCTTAACCAACAATGCAAAAAAAAAATGTTTTGTTACAACTGAAGTATCTGATCATCAATAGATTAGAGAAAAAGCTATTAGTTTTTTAACACAGCAGCCGCATTTCATCAGTTAGGTCCTTGTTTAATAGCCTATGACATGTTGTTGTAATGTTGAAACTTCTTACGACAATAGAGTGTCATTGCGGCTCGTGGTCGCCGTTCCTGCATGTGGGCATTCCCGCGGGAAAACAGTGCTCGACAGGCGGGCGAAGGACACTGTCTACCATTGACATATCAAGCTCTTCTTCTGTGGGGTTTATCGGCGGTTGGCATCCAATGTTATGGTGCATTACCGCCACTACTGTGCTGGACTGCCCCTGCCTCCTGCCTGTGTGCGGAGTCCTAGTTTAAAAATGGCCAATAGAAGTATAAAGAGGGGTTCCTGCAGATTGAGGAATGCCCATATGCAATAACGCCCCAAATTGCAGGCCACAAATTCACCCTTCTCTCTTACAATAGCCTACTTCAAAACCAAATGGTACATAGTCACAAAAATAGATAGGGTGTTTGTTAAATTATCTTATATTTTAATATTTTATGAATGGAGTGAATTTGGAGCGGCAGTTGTTTTTCCTGTGAGTGCTGAGCGTTTTTTAGCGGAATGGGGGAAAGGACATTGAGCGCTGGTGCTGTCCGTGAGCAATGAGTGGGATTTCCAACTGTTCAACTCTGATCACATACTCTGGAAGCAATCTCAGACCTGTTGCTTAGATAAACTGTCACGGAATCTGCCGAGGCTGCTCCTCCTCCTTGCTCGGGCAGGTTTCGGCGGTCGTCGTCCCCCGGAGTACTAGCTGCCATCGTTGTATGTTTCATGTTCGTTTGGTTTTGTCTTGATGTTGTACACCTGTTTCTAGTTAGTGCTCATTAGTGTCCTATTTAGTTCTCGTTGTGTGTGTCAGATGTTGTGTGTGATTACGCTTCTGTTTGGTGTTCTGTGCTACGTGTTTCCCTCCGTTGTTTTGGAGAGGTTTTTCGCACATGTTAGTGCGCCTTTTGTTTGATGCCTGTGTGCGCCTTTATTTCGCCTCCCGGGCCTGTTGTGCTCGTGTACTACGTGAATATTTCACTAAAGTCTTTTGGACTTTGTTTCTGCGTCCTGCGCTTGATTCCTGCACCACACCCACCTTCAGCACTCGTGACATAAACCAAATACTAGTGTACATGCCTCTCTGCTCTAATGCTCTTATTGTTGTTGGATGAAACAGTGTTATCAAAGTGAAAGTATATATCAATGTCCCCGTTTTTTCTCAGCCAACCATTAACATAATTCACAATAAACAATAAATTGTGTGATTCCTAGGGCCGCTTCAGGATGATATGTCTGGGTGGGCAGCCAGACATTTTCTGTCTGTTTCAAAGCTTTCTTACTGCTATTTTAACCGTTTAACATGATTCTGGCATAATCAATTGGGTGGGCAACATAGGATTTTGGGTTGGCAATGCCCAAGCCACAGTTATGTTTTCTCATTCCCCGGATGCACTCCACCACACTCATTAATATAATATTCTGCCCTGTTTATCAAAAGTGTTGGAAAAACTTGTCAATAATCAACTGACTGGCTTTCTTGATGTCTAAAATATTCTCTCTGGTATGCAATCTGGTTTCCACTCAGGTTATGGATGTGTCACTGCAACCTTAAAGGTCCTTAATGATGTCACCAGTGCCCTCTAAGCAATGTTGTGCTGCTATTGATCCGGTGAGACAATTCCATTCTTGTGGGCCAACTAAGGGTATTGGTGTCTCTTAGGGGTCTTTGGCCTGGTTTGCTAACTACGTCTCTCAAAGAGTGGAGTGTATAAAGTCAGAACATCTGCTGTCTCAGCCACTGCCTGTCACCAAGAGAGTACCCCAAGGCTCGATCCTAGGCCCCACGCTCTTCTCAATTTACATCAACAACATAGCTCAGGTAGTAGGATGCTCTCTCAGCCATTTACATGAAGATGATACAGTCTTATACTCAGCTGGCCCCTCCCGGATTTTGTGTTAAATGCTCTACTACAAAGCTTTCTAAGTGTCCAACAAGCTTTCTCTGCCCTTAACCTTGTTCTGAATACCTCCAAAACAAAGGTAATGCGGTTTGGTAAGAAGAATGCCCCTCTCCCTACCGGTGTGATTACTACCTCTGAGGGTTTAGAGCTTGAGGTATTCAACTCATACAAGTACTTGGGAGTATGGCTAGATGGTACACTATCCTTCTCTCAGCACATATCAAAGCTGCAGGCTAACGTTAAATCTAGACTTGGTTTCCTCTGTCGTAATCACTCCTCTTTCACCCCAGCTGCCAAACTAACCCTGATTCAGATGACCATCCTTCCAATGCTAGATTGCGGGCACGTAATTTATAGATAAGCAGGTTAGGGTGCTCTCGAGTGGCTAGATGTTCTTTACCATTCGGCCATCAGATTTGCCACCAATGCTCCTTATAGGACACATCACTGCACTCTACACTCCTCTGTAAACTGGTCATATCTGTATACCCATCACAAGACCCACTGGTTGATGCTTATTTAGAAAACCCTCTTAGGCCTCACTCCCCCTTATCTGAGACACATACTGCAGCCCTCAGCCTCCACATACAACACCCATTCTGTCAGTCACATTCTGTTAAAGTTCCCCAAAGCACACACATCCCTGGGTCGCTCCTCTTTTCAGTTTGCTGCAGCTAGCAACTGGATTGAGCTTCAAAAAACATTCAAACTGGACAGCTTTATCTCCATATCTTCATTCAAAGACTCAATCAAGAACACTCTTACTGACAGTTGTGGCTGCTTTGCGTGATGAATTTTTACCTCTACCTTCTTGCCTTCGTGGGGTTGTCTGTGCCCAATAATGTTTGTACCATGTTTTGTGCTGCTACCATGTTGTGCTGCTGCCATGTTGTGTCGCCATGTGGTATTGCTACCATGCTGTGTTTCTGTTATTTTATTTTTTATTTTTTATTTTTTGGGGGTAGATCAGCTTTAATATTGCAGATAGATTGTAACTTCCATCAATGTAATTGCCTGCATCACTTCCAATCCCCCATATGTATTTTTTCCTCGCAAATATATATATACACACACTACCGTTCAAAAGTTTGGGGTCACTTAGAAATGTCCTTGTTTTCCATGAAAACATACATGAAATGAGTTTGAATAGGAAATATAGCAAAATGAATAGGAAATGTAGTCATTGACAAGGTTAGAAATAATGATCTTTAATTGAAATAATAATTGTGTCCTTCAAACTTTGCTTTTGTCAAAGAATCCTCCATTTGCAGCAATTACAGCCTTGCAGACCTTTGGCATTCTAGTTGTCAATTTGTTGAGGTAATCTGAAGAGATTTCACCCCATGCTTCCTGAAGCACCTCCCACAAGTATGTCAACTTCTGAAGCTGAAATAAATCAGTGTACATATACAGTATCTACATTTTTGTAAATATTTGAGTATATCTTTTCACTGAAGAAATGACACTTTGCTACAATGTAAAGTAGTGAGTGTACAGCTTGTATAACAGTGTACATTTGCTGTCCCCTCAAAATAACACAGCACACAGCCATTAATGTCTAAACCGCTGGCAACAAAAGTGAGTACACCCCTAAGTGAAAATGTCCAAATTGGGCCCAAAGTGTCAATATTTTGTGTGGCCACCATCATTTTCCAGCACTGCCTTAACCCTCTTGGGCATGGAGTTCGCCAGAGCTTCACAGGTTGCCACTGGAGTCCTCTTCCACTCCTCCCATGGCGACATCACGGAGCTGGTGGATGTTAGAGACCTTGCACTCTTCCACCTTCCGTTTGAGGATGCCCCACAGATGCTCAATAGGGTTTAGGTCTGGAGACATGCTTGGCCAGTCCATCATCTTTACCCTCAGCTTCTTTAGCAAGGCAGTGGTAGTCTTGGAGGTGTGTTTGGGGTCGTTATCATGTTGGAATATTGCCCTGCGGACCAGTCTCCGAAGGGAAGGGATCATGCCCTGCTTCAGTATGTCACAGTACATGTTGGCATTCATGGTTCCCTCAATGAACTGTAACTCCCCAGTGCCGGCAGCACTCATGCAGCCCCAGACCATGACACTCCCACCACCATGCTTGTACTCCTCACCTAGTTGCCGCCACACACGCTTGACACCATCTGAACCAAATAAGTTTATCTTGGTCTCATCAGACCACAGGACATGGTTCCAGTAATCCATGTCCTTAGTCTGCTTGTCTTCAACAAACTGTTTGCGGGCTTTCTTGTGCATCATCTTTAGAAGAGGCTTCCTTCTGGGGCGACAGCCATGCAGACCAATTTGATGCAGTGTGCGGCGTATGGTCTGAGCACTGACAGGCTGACCCCCCACCCCTTCAACCTCTGCAGCAATGCTGGCAGCACTCATATGTCTATTTCCCAAAGACATCCTCTGGATATGGCGCTGAGCACGTGCACTCAACTTCTTTGGTCGACCATGGTGAGGCCTGTTCTGAGTGGAACCTGTCCTGTTAAAGCTGTAATGCATCCTGATGTCTTTGCTTGCTGGGTCAGTAGGGCACCTCAGAGACAACTACAGGTCTTGACAGGTGGTCATGTAGTCAGCAACCATCTTCTGGTAGACAGACTGCTCACTTTGAACAAGCAGGAGATGCTGCTCTTGTTTTTTCAGATTGGCAGATCTGAAGACCTGATAGTTGTTCCTCTTGCACTGCCAGCACAGGTCTGTCCTGGGCTTAGTGCTTGAGGCGTGGGGTAGCAATTGTCACCACAGAGTCTTGAAGGAAGACAGCCCGACTGCACGTACCTCTGGAAAATACACAAATAATGTAAGATCAATAAAAAATAGTGCCAATCATGTTGCCGGTAAATGCAATAATAAAAAAGGGTTTGTTTATGCTTTACATACTTTACAAGTGTTGTCATTGATTCCTTGTAGAGACGCCACACCGCTATTTTTGTCACATGAGATGGCAGCAGCTTTCCACCAAAGTGTTTGTGTCCTGGGTGGCGTCCTGGTAATACTATTGCATTATCCTCTGCATAGTTGTTGATGAAGTTCATAACTCGCTGCAAGTCCTCATGCTTCAGGTGTAACCTGCGCTTGCTTGGGCCATCTATTTTTGAATTAGACCATTCTTCTTGTATGACTTGTGGAGGAGAGTCAGGCGTGTTCTATTGATGCTGAAAAAACAAATTCCAGTTACAAATATTTTAGCAATAAAAGATGAGGCTTACCCAGACACAATTCTCTAAATTGACATCTAGCTAAGTGGATGGGTCTCTATTGTCTAGACCTGTTCACATGTTCATGAAATACAATAGATGGGCGTAATCACCCCCAGACACACCTGGCTAACTTGATGGGTCATGTAATCATTGGGCAAAGTGGAGTCTTTTGTTTAGATATGTAAATTAGCTAGATAGCTAGCTAGCAAAACAATGAACCATTATCCCAATCTATACAGTACTAGGAATACAAACCAATTGCCATAGCTAGCCACGGCGCATGAAATGCTGTAGTATGAATCTGCAGGTAGCTAAAGCTAACCAACTAGGTTCCATTTTAGCTATCTAGCTAACATTAGGCTATAACTAGCAATGCAAATGATTTTTTTGAGATATATATAATATTACTAAGCAGATCATGTAATCATCTGGCGAAGTGGAGTCTTTTGTTTAGACATGTAAATTAGCTAGCTAGCTAGTTAAACAATGAAAAATTATCCCAACCAATACAATACTAGCAATACAAACCGATTGTCATAGCTAGCCACCATGCATGAAATGCTGTAGTATGCTGAAATAATAGATCCCAGAAATGACTATATGCACAAAGCGCTTATTTCTCTCAAATGTTTTGCACAAATATGTTTACATCGCTGTTAGTGAGCATTTCACCTTTGCCAAGATGATCCATCCACCTGACAGGTGTGGCATATCAGAAGCTGATTAAAGAGCATGATCATTACATAGGTGCACCTTGTGCTGGAGACAAGAAAAGGCCACTAAAATGTGCAGTTTTGTCACACAACACAATGCTACAGATGTCTCAAGTTTTAAGGGAGAGTGCAATTGGCATGTTGACTGCAGGAATGTCCACAGAGCTGTTGCCAGAGAATTTAATGTTCATTTCTCTACCATAAGCCACTCCTCACCAGGGTCTTGATCTGACTGTAGTTCGGCATCGTAACCGACTTCAGTGGACAAATGCTCACCTTCGATGGCCACTGGCACGCTGGAGAAGTGTGCTTTTCACAGATTAATCCCGGTTTACACTGTACCGGGCAGATGGCAGACAGCGTGTATGAGGTTGTGTGGGTGAGCGGTTTGCTGATGTCAGCGTTGTGAACACCCCATGGTGGTGGTGGGGTTATGGTATGAGCAGGCATAAGCTACGGACAACGAACACGATTGCATTTTATTGATGGCAATTTCAATGCACATAGTTACCGTGGCGAGATCCTGAGGGCCATTGTCGTGCCATTCATCCGCCGCCCTCACCTCATGTTTCAGCATGATAATGCACAGCCCCATGTCGCGAGGATCTGTACACAATTCCTGGAAGCTGAAAATGTCCCAGTTCTTCCATTGCCTGCAAACTCACCATAAATGTCATCCATTGAGCATGTTTGGGATGCTCTGGATCGGCGTGTGCGACAGTGTGTTCCAGTACCTGCCAATATCCAGCAACTCGCACAGCCATTGAAGAGGAGTGGGACAACATTCTACAGGCCACAATCAACAGCCTGATCAACAGCCTGATGCAAGAGGCAAATGGTGTTCACACCAGATACTGACTGGTTTTCTGATCCACGCCTCTATCTTTTTTTAAAGGTATCTGTGACCAACAGATGCATTTCTGTATTTCCAGTCATGTGAAATCCATAGATTAGGGCCTAATTATTTTATTCAATTAACTGATTTCTTTATTTGAACTGTAACTCAGTAAAATTGTTGAAATTGTTGCATATGGCGTTTATATTTTGTTCAATACTATCAGTTGAACATCATCATTGTCATCAACCCCGTATCCATCTTCCTTTCCTCCCTTCTCCCGCATTTTGAGAAAGGGGAAAGCAGAGATGACATGAGGAATCACCCAATTACAATTGAGGGTCACCCAGGGTTCGCAATCGGCATTCCTGATGCTGCTTTGAGATGGAACAATGTAGTAGTGTCACCTGTCATGTGTACTGTAGCTAACTGCCTTTATGGAAATTCGAAGTAAGCTTTATTTAAAAATGGCTTTTCAATGGCTGTATTGTTAAGTGGGTTATTTTGTAAAAAAAAACATATACATATTATTAGTGTAATCATGTATTATTATTATTATGAAAGAATATGAAATGATGTCAACACCAGGTTATGAAGGTTTTTCATTCCACATTCACAAATGTTTCCAAATTACCATGACTCTCTGTTGCTATGTATGGAGGCATATAGCTGTCGATGTAATTTGCATGTCATTGTCTTCACGCAGTCAGAAGCGCTGTTCACAAGTGTCACCGCAGTGAACAAGTCCATATCTTCGGCCTGTAGTAGTCTGTTAGGCGGCTCGAAAAGTGACAACAGTTTCATAACAAGGTGCGCAATGAAAAGAAAACTGCGCTGCGTAATGGCGCGAAGCAGCCCGGTAGCCTCGGCGCGCACCTCCGCTCCAAGGCCTCGTGTGTTTTCCACCTCGGTCAGTAATGTGGATATGTCGTGAAAACTCTTCACCACAACTTTGACCGTTGTCAAGTGGCCAGTCCATCTCTGGTTCAAGAGGCGTTTCAGGGTATCGCCTTTGTACAGAATAGCCACGGTTGGCTTCCTGATGAAGTTGTACAGCATGTTGCATACTCCAAAAAAATAATCGACAGCTGCTTCACTGGACATGGCATGAATCACAACCAGATGAAGTTGGTGATTAAAGCAGTGAATATATGGTATGTTATGATCCAGCTTGTTTTGGAGCAATTTCTGCACACCACCATGCCTGCCAGACATGGTGATGCGCCATCATAAACTTGACTCAGGATTTTGTCCGTGCTGAGTCCGGCGCTGGTGAGCTCATCAATGATGACACCTGTCAGAGCCTCTGCATCACTTTTCTCAGATGTGGCCATTACCAAGAGGCGCTCACACAGACCATAGTGTTTGTCAACAAAACGCACAACTACAGATATGTTTTCTTGGCTTAAAGGATCCCGTGTGACATCCACTTTAATACCAGCTATCGCCGACTTGTCTCACTATCTCCTCTGTCACGAGATTGCTCATCATTTCGAGAATCTCGTTTTGTATCTGTGGGCTGGTATAGCGTGCATTCTGTGGGATTGTTTTTGTAATCCGTGTCAGTTCAGGATCTTTGCGCATGGTGTACTCAAAGAGAGACAAAAACAGCCCCATTGAGCTATTATCATCTAGCACACTGGCAAAACCAGCATTATCTCCACGTAGCGGCAATTGATTCACCACTAAAAACTCCAGCATATCAATTACAGCTGACATGTAGTATCTGTTGCGAGCCAGTTGCTCTAAATTTAAGAGTGGAAATCTCTTTTCCTGTCTCTCTACGTTTTCTGAATCTCTCCACATTGCTTCACAGGCTAACTGTTCTTTTGAAGCTGCATGCTTATTTAAGCCCTTGCCTGTTCCAATTGCATGCTTCCAATCATTACATCCCTTAATGGAGAAGTTCGCGTCCGATGATACAGATTTGAATTTCCTGCACGCATAACAAAATGCGGAGTCCTTTTCCACCGAGTACTCAAGCCAGTCCCTGTTCAAATACCAGCTAGAGCAGGGGTGTCAAGCGTGCGGCCCGCGGGCGGATCAGGCCATAAGCGGGTTTAATCCGGCCCGCGAGATGATTTAAAAAATAAAAATATTTTTTAATTTTTTATTTTTATTTTTAAGTATAAAAATGCGCTGCAATTTTTCAATAAAATAAACTGCTGTTCCAATTTCGTCCACTGGATGGCGCAATAGCAATTGTGTTAAGCAAGCAAACTGTTTATACCGGGGGCAGAGCAAGTAGGTCAAGCACGTGCAGCCAATGAGCTACTTTGTTTTGCCCGCGATATTTATTCCGGCTTCTACTTTTAACATTATGTGCTTTGGCACCCTCATTGCCCCAATATGTCTCTGTCAAAAAAAGAGAAAAGTGGACGCAGAGTGCAGAGTGTTCCAAGAAAAATGGTCATCCTATTTAATCACGGAATTGAATGGGAAAGCTGTATGTTTGGTGTGTTCAGAGCATGTTGCAGTGCTGAAAGAATATAACCTTTGTCGCCACTATGTGAGTCTTCATGCCGACAAATATGACAACTTTCAAGGACAGCGGAGATGAGAGAAGGTGAATGAACTGTTGGCGGGTCTGAAGAAACAGCAGTCTGTGTTTACTCACAGCCGAGACATCAGTGGCGCTGCAGTGAAAGCTAGCTACCTCATTGCTAATGAAATCGCAGTGGCTTCAAAACCATTTAGTGAGGGTGAATTTGTAAAAACATGCATGATGAAGGCAGCTGAGATTTGGTGCCCTGAAAAGCGGCAGGCTTTTGCAAATATCAGCCTGACAAGAAACACAGTTGCAGACAGGATTTCCGATCTTTCAGTGGATTTGGACAGCCAGTTGAAGCAAAAGTAAAGTCATTTATTGCGTTTTCGGTTGCAATTGATGAAAGCACGGACATTACAGATGTTGCACAACTGGCCATTTTTTCATCCGGCGGAGTTGATGACACATTGACCGTCACCGAGGAGTTCGTGGAGTTGGTGCCGATGACAGATACAACGACAGCAGCTGATATTTTTACCGCACTGGTTGGCGCGCTGATCAGGGTCGGAGTGGACTGGTCGCGCTGTCAGCCTGGCTACAGAAGGTGCGCCCTCAATGATCGGGAAAAAAGCAGGCGTTGTGACAAAGTTCAGAGAGAAAGTGCAATCTGCAAATGGAGGCGTGATTTTTGACTTTTCACTGTATTTTTGCACCAGGAGGCTTTGTGTTGCAAGTCATTAAAGATGGATAACGTCATGAAGGTGGTCATCCAAACTGTTAATTTCATCCGATCCAGAAGCCTGAATCACCGTCAGTTTGACAGCCTTCTCAGAGAGAAAGACCACATCTATGGCCTGCCATACCACACTGAGGTAAGATGGTTAAGCCGAGGTGCTGTGCTGAGGCGTTTCTTTGATTTACGAGAAGAAATTGGACAGTTCATGGAAGAAAATGGCAAACCAGTGTTAGAATTTCATTCCGCAGAATGGATGCCGGACCTTGCATTTATGGTGGATGTTACAGAGCACCTGAATAGCTTGAACAAACAGCTGCAAGGGCGCAACAAAGTTGTCACGCAGTATTATGACAGCATACGTTCTTTCAAGTTGAAGCTGTCATTGTGGGAGAGCGCAACTTGCGGTGGTGATGCAGCTCACTTCCCCTGTCTGAAAAATGTGTGCGCGACCCAACATGTGGCAGACATGAAGCGGTTCAAAGATAAAATAACTGGACTGTTACGGGAGTTTGAGCAACGCTTTCAGATTTATGTTTATATGTTTTTATGTTGATGTGCTATTGTTTTTAATTGATTTTATTTTATTTGTATATTTAACCTATTCTTGACTCTGTGGTTCTTGCACTTGTTTGGGGAACAGGATTTCATTATTTTTATCTACATTTCTGCCTGAGAAATGACACCTGATATAGTTCTGTGATCTGTGAAACAGTTCTGTTAATCACTGAGGCATTGTGTGTTTGTGTGTTCTTTTTCTTTAAAATTTTCAAATAAACTTGACGTGTTTTATGATTAATAGTGATGTTGTGCTTGTACTATTTTGGACACACTGTCCTCAGGCTCCAGCTTTATGTTGTATGTTGATCGTATTAAAACAAAGAAAACAATCTGAAGTTGTTGTTTTTAAGTTATATATACCATGATTTTTCCGGTCCGGCCCACTTGGGAATAGATTTTCCTCCATGTGGCCCCTGAGCTAAAATGAGTTTGACACCCCTGAGCTAGAGGAAAATGATCGTTTTTTTAACCAAACATTTTGACTGAATATTTCCTCAACACAACCTGTTTGGGTTTGTCCATGCCGAGGTCACTCATACCCACTGATTCAACAGGCAGTTGTGGCCCAAATGCTGCCCCGGACTCCACGGAGCTACTAGCATCAGGCTCAGACTGTCGTCCAGGGTCTCCTTCTCCAACTACAACATCAGGAAGCGTCGGTGTCGTATCCAATTTGGCAGAGGAGACTGTTGGTGGGCTTTTCAACCACTTACGGATATATATGACGAACTGAGGCGAGTAAGCCGGCGAAAACTCATCCAGCTTTCAAAAATGCGCGGTAACTGTTGGCGGCTACACTGGCGTAGGCTACGTCACGTGCGTAGCCTAACTTTCTTTTATTAAGGCCGTGATAGGCTGTTGCAGTGTAGATTCCCATCAATCAAACAAAATCACACCATTGTTTCTTTATATTTTTTTATGTTTTAATGATAAAGAATGCAACATTAATGCAACACAAAATTAGCAACTATTATAATATATATATATATATATATTTTTTTTACATTTACATTTACATTTACGTCATTTAGCAGACGCTCTTATCCAGAGCGACTTACAAAATTGGTGCATTCACCTTACAGCCAGTGGATAACCACTTTACAACCATTTTATTTTTATTTTTTTGTGGGGTGAGGTAAGGGGGGTAGAAGGATTACTTTATCCTAACCCAGGTATTCCTTAAAGAGGTGGGGTTTCAAGTGTTGTTCCACCATTGGGGTGCGAGAGCAGCGAACAGTTTTGACTGGGCTGAGCGGGAACTGTGCTTCCACAGAGGTAGGGGGGCCAGCAGGCCAGAGGTGGATGAACGCAATGCCCTCGTTTGGGTGTAGGGACTGATCAGAGCCTGAAGGTACGGAGGTGCCTTCACAGCTCCGTAGGCAAGCACCATGGTCTTGTAGCAGATGCGAGCTTCAACTGGAAGCCAGTGGAGTGTGCGGAGGAGCGGGGTGACGTGAGAGAACTTGGGAAGGTTGAACACCAGACGGGCTGCGGCATTCTGGATGAGTTGTAGGGGTTTAATGGCACAGGCAGGGAGCCCAGCCAACAGCGAGTTGCAGTAATCCAGGCGGGGAGATGACAAGTGCCTGGATTAGGACCTGTGCCGCTTCCTGTGTAAGGCAGGGTCGTACTCTCCAAATGTAGTAGAGCATGAACCTACAGGATCTGGTCACCGCCTTGATGTTAGCGGAGAGCGACAGGGTGTTGTCCAGGGTCACGCCAAGGCTTTTTGCACTCTGGGAGGAGGACACAACAGAGTTGTCAACCGTGATGGCGAGATCATGGAACAGGCAGTCCTTCCCGGGAGGTTCAGCTTGGCGTGGTGATCCGTCATCCACACTGATATGTCTGCCAAACATGCAGAGATGCGATTCGCAACCTGGTTATCAGAAGGGGAAAGGAGAAGATTAGTTTTGTTTCGTCTGCGTAGCAATGATAGGAGAGGCCATGTGAGGATATGACAGAGCCAAGTGACTTGGTGTATAGCGAGAATAGAAGGGGGCCTAGAACTGAGCCCTGGGGGACACCAGTGGTGAGAGCACGTGGTGCGGAGACAGATTCTTGCCACACCACTTGGTAGGAGCGACCTGTCAGGTAGGGACGCAATCCAAGAGTGAGCCGCGCCGGAGATGCCCAACTCGGAGAGGGTGGAGAGGAGGATCTGATGGTTCACAGTATCAAAGGCAGCAGACAGGTCTAGAAGGACAAGAGCAGAGGAAAGAGAGTTAGCTTTGGCAGTGCGGAGAGCCTCCGTGACACAGAGAAGAGCAGTCTCAGTTGAATGACCAGTCTTGAAACCTGACTGGTTTGGATCAAGAAGGTCATTCTGAGAGAGATAGCAAGAGAGTTGGCTAAAGGCGGCACGCTCAAGAGTTTTGGAGAGAAAAGAAAGAAGGGAGACTAGTCTGTAGTTGTTGACATCGGAGGGATCGAGTGTAGGTTTTTTGAGAAGGGGTGCAACTCTCGCTCTCTTGAAGACGGAAGGGACATAGCCAGCGGTCAAGGATGAGTTGATGAGCGAGGTGAGGTAAGGGAGAAGGTCTCCGGAAATGGTCTGGAGAAGAGAGGAGGGGATAGGGTCAAGCGGGCAGGTTGTAGGGGCGGCCCGGCCGTCACAAGTCGCAAGATTTCATCTGGAGAGAGGGGAGAAAGAAGTCAAAGCATAGGGTAGGGCAGTGTGAGCAGGACCAGCAGTGTCATTTGACTTAACAAACGAGGATCGGATTTCGTCAACCTTCTTTTCAAAATGGATTCAGCAGGGAGGTGAAGGTGGTAAAGAGCTTCCTAGGGTTAGAGGCAGATGCTTGGAATTTAGAGTAGTAGAAAGTGGCTTTAGCAGCAGAAACAGAGGAAGAAAATGTAGAGAGGAGGGAGTGAAAAGATGCCAAACCCGCAGGGAGTCTAGTTTTCCTCCATTTCCGCTCGGCTGCCCGGAGCCCTGTTCTGTGAGCTCGCAATAAGTCGTCATGCCATGGAGCAGGAGGGGAGGACCGAGCCGGCCGGGAGGATAGGGGACATAGAGAGTCAAAGGATGCAGAAAGGGAGGAGAGGAGGGTTGAGGAGGCAGAATCAGGAGATTGGAGGGAGAAGGATTGAGCAGAGGGAAGAGATGATAGGATGGAGGAGGAGAGAGTAGTGGGAGAGAGAGAGGGAAGGTTGCGGCGGCGCATTACCATCTGAGTAGGGACAGAGTGAGTAGTGTTGGAGGAGAGCGAGAGAGAAAAGGATACAAAGTAGTGGTCGGAGACATGGAGGGGAGTTGCAGTGAGATTAGTAGAAGAACAGCATCTAGTAAAGATGAGGTCAAAGCGTATTGCCTGCCTTGTGAGTAGGGGGACGGTGAGAGGGTGAGGTCAAAAGAGGAGAGGAGTGGAAAGAAGGAGGCAGAGAGAAATGCATCAAAGGTTGACGTAGGGAGGTTAAAGTCACCCAGAACTGTGAGGGGTGAGCCATCCTCAGGAAAGGAACTTATCAAGGCGTCAAGCTCATTGATGAACTCTCCAAGGGAACCTGGAGGGCGATAAATGATAAGGATGTTAAGCTTGAATGGGCTAGTGACTGTGACAGCATGAAATTCAAATGAGGAGATAGACAGATGGGTCAGGGGAAAAAAGAGAATGTCCACTTGGGAGAGATGAGGATTCCTGTGCCACCACCCCGTTGACCAGATGCTCTCGGGGTATGCAAGAACACATGGTCAGACGAGGAGAGAGCAGTAGGAGTAGCAGTGTTTTCAGTGGTAATCCATGTTTCCGTCAGCGCCAAGAAGTCGAGGAACTGGAGGGTAGCATAGGCTGAGATGAACTCTGCCCTATTGGCCGCAGAGCGGCAGTTCCAGATGCTGCCGGAGACCTGGAACTCCATGTGGGTCGTGCGCGCAGGAACCACCAGGTTAGAGTGGCAGCAGCCACGCGGTGTGAGGCGTTTGTATAGCCTGTGCGGAGAGGAGAGAACAGGGATAGACAGACGCATAGTTGACAGGCTACAGAAAATGGCTATAATAATGCAAAGGAGATCGGAATGAAATGAACTAAACATCTGGGAAAGCGAGAGAGCGGGGCCTCCTTCACTTACGTTTCACTGAAATATAACTCTCCCAACTTCCACCTCAGAAAGATCCACCTCACTTTTTAAGAGATCTGTGCCTCAAGTGGGGGTTGCCAAGCATTTTTGGGGCGGGCCCGGCCCCCTATGGCCCGCCCATAGCGGCGGGTGTGGTCCTCTTAAGCACATTATTTCAATATTTCCTAGCTCTGAATTGGCGCAGGTTACACTTTTGCAAAACTACTCGGTTAAAAATAAGAGCATGAATGACAATAAAGGTATGACTTTAATTATATGCATAATGATGTAGTAAACAACATCGCTCAGCGTGGGAACTTTTGGTGGGGGAAGTAGCCTTTATAAGTCTCCATGGTGGGTAAAGACCATCACTTCGTTGTCTTGTTGGGAATAGTAATAATTTGTGACAGTACGCATTGTATTAGTCTAAGAGTTGTTTTTCATTTTATTTCTCACATTAAAAAGACATTTGAGAAGGATTTGAGAAGCGAATTGCTTGCAGTTGTACATATGGCGCACAGACACACTAAAGCTGTACAGTGTAGTTAGAAAAGACAGTTTACATTATTTGCAGATGTGTTCCCTTTTATTTACAAATCGAAAAAATTTAACATTTGAAATGAATGTGGCAGAACAGTTAAGCCAAGAGTTCCTGTGGGAGTCTTCTCCTTCAGTCTTTTTGCCTCCTATGCCTCGTTTCCCATTAGATGGGATTTTCCCAATGCCAACTTCACCTGAGACAGCCGCTATCCAGTGTCATGTGTTGCTGAATTACAGATCTCGCTATCCCAATGTCGCTGCTGTCCATGGTGCTGAAATATCCAATCTCGGCTATTTGCATACATAGGACCATTCACACTTGACACCACACAAACAAGTTAATGCTTTTTCTCTCACACACTTTTGAACATTGTACAACCTGCAACAAGACACTGAAACAACACTTAATTTCAAGTTTGTTTCTTTCTGAATAAAGATGAAATCAATGTGTGGAAGGAGATTGGACAATGTATAGGCATTCCCTATAGCTGTTTTTGACTGGAGCATGATCCGATTGCTTTGTTTGAGCCAGAATGGAAATTTGGTCTGAGAAAGCGGCGCCCATTATAGCATGACTATTTCAGACAGAATTAACTTTATGTTATATGTAAAAATATAAATAAGGCAGTGTTTATATGACCCCCTTTCAAACAGTCACTTATTTATCACTTTCTTGCAGATATACAGTGCATTCAGAAAGTATTCATACCCCTTAACTTATTCCACATGTTGTTTTCTTACAGCCTGAATTCAAAATGGATTCAATTATAATATTTTCTCTCACGCAGCTACACACAATACCCCATAATGACAAAGTGAAAACACGCTTTTGAAATTTCTGCAAATGTATTGGAAATTACATACAGAAATATCTCATTTACATAAGTATTCCCACCCCTGAGTCGATTAAAGCTGTGTCTTTCTGGGTAAATCTCCAAGAGCTTTGCACAACTGGATTGTAAAATATATGCAATATACATTATATAGACAGCCATTTTTTTTTGCCATAGGTTTTCAAGCCGAATTAAGTCAAAACTGTAACTAAGCCACTCAGAAACATTCAATGTCGTCTTGGTAAGCAACTCCAGTGAATATTTGGCCTTGTGTTTTAGGTTATTGTCCTGCTGAAGAGGGAATTTGTCTCCCAGTGTTTGTTGGAAAGCAGACTGAACCAGGTTTTCCTCTAGGAATCTGCCTGTACTTAGCTCTATGCCGTTTATTTTTATCCTAAAAAAAGTATCTAGTCCTTGCCAATGACATGCATACCCATAACATGATGCAGCCACCACCATGCTTGGAAATATGAAGAGTGGTACTCAGTGATGTGTTGTGTTGGATTTGCCCAAAACATTACGCTTTGTATTCAGGGCATGAAGTTCATTTCTTTGCCACATTATTTGCAGTTTTACTTTAGTGCCTGATTGCAAACACAATGCATGTACAGGTTTCCTTCTTTTACATTTACATTTTAGTCATTTAGCAGGCGCTCTTATCCAGAGCGACTTACAGTTAGTGAGTGCATACTCTGTCAATTAGGTTAGTATTGTGGAGTAACTACAATGTTGATGATTCATCCTCAGTTTTCTCCTATCAAAGCATTAAACTTTCTAACTGTTTTAAAGTCACCATTGGCCTCATGGTGAAATCCCTGAGCGTTTTCCTTCCTCTCTGGCAGCTGAGTTAGGATGGACACCTGTATTTATGTGGTGACTGGGTGTATTGATACACCATCCAAAGCGTAATTAATACCTTCACCATGCTCAAAGGAATATTCAATGTCTGCTTTTTTTGTACCCATCTACCAAAAGGTGCCCTTTTTTGCGAGGCATTGGAAAACCTCCCTGGTCTTCATGGTTGAATCTATGTTTGAAATTCACTGCTCGACTGGGGGACCTAATAGATAATTGCATGTGTGGGGTACAGAGATTGTGTAGTCGTTCAAAAATCACTATTATTGCACACATAGTGAGTCCATCTAACTGATTATGTGACTTGTTAAGCACATTTTTACTCCTGAGCTTATTTAGGCTTGCCATAACAAAGGGTTGAAAACTAATTGATTAGATTACTAGATACTAGACTCTGTCAATATGTTTTTGGAAGTGGCTCTGCATTTCTTGCATACATATCATATTTATTTAAGGATTATGACGACTTTCTAAAAGGACAAAGCTGTTTCTGTGTGCTCCCTTGTCTCCACTGTCACTCACCACATCCCTCGTGCGTGCAAACAGAGCATCTATATTAGGGATGGGCAACTCCAGTCCTCGGGACCTGATTGGTGTTAAACTTTTTCCCCAGCCCCAGCTAACACGTTTGACTCTAATAATCAAGTACTCATGGGTTTCAGTTTAGAATGCAATAAGTTTAATCATCTGTGTTTGCTAGGGATGGGGAAAAGTGTGACCCCCTCCGACCCCCCAAGGACTGGAATTGTCCATCCCTGATCATATGGTAGGACCAGTACCAGACCTGAATGAATGTGTCTGTTTTGAATATTCACGGAGACAGAATGATGTGGTTGATAGCAAAGACGTCATGCCCAAAAGGGGGCACAGGGTCACTTGCCCCCTCAGATTTGTGATGTTTAAATTTGTCTTGTTATATTTTCTCTGTCATACTACTAACCATGAAGTTGGCTTTAGCTAGCCCAGATAGGATCCCAATCTCCCAACCTAATAACTACACTGAACAAAAATATAAACGCATTATGTAAAGTGTTGGTCCCATGTTTCATGAACTGAAATAAAAATCCCAGAAATGTTCCATTCGCACAAAAAGCTTATTTTTCTCAAATTGTGTACACAAATTTGTTTACATCCCCTAAGCGAGCATTTCTCCTTTGCCAAGATAATCCATCCACCTGACAAATATGGCATATCAAGAAGCTGATTAAACAGCATGATAATTACACAGGTGCACCTTGTGCTGAGGACAATAAAATGCCACTCTAAAATGTGCAGTTTTGTCACACAACACAATGCACAGATGTTTCAAGTTTTGAGGCAGCGTGCAATTGGCTTACGGACTGCAGGAATGTCCACCAGAGCTGTTGCCAGATACGTTTATGTTTATTTCTCAACCATAAGCCAAGGCGGCTTTAGAGAATTTGGCAGTACTTCTAACTGGCCTCACGACTTCAGACCACTTGTAAAGCAGCGTATGGGCGAGTTGTTGGCTGATGTCAACGTTGTGAATGCTCCATGGTGGCAGTGGGGTTATGGTATGGGCAGGCATAAGCTAAAGACAATGAATACAATTGCATTTTATCGATGACAATTTGAATGCACAGAGATACCGTGGGATAGTGTACGTGCACAAAGTGAATTTGTAACATGTATATCATTCTTACTTGTTGTTCTTTATATTTACTACCATTGCCTATTGTAAGTTGCCTCTCTGTGTTTTACTGTGTTGTGTAATACTCCGCAGGTAGCATTATGCCATTAATACAGCCCTTCCTTTGTTAATAGCGTTGTTGCTCTACTTGTGCTATCAGTTATTGTGCATATTCATTACCCCTGTTATCTGTCCATTACAGGACCACTATCATTCCAATACCTTTCCATGTCCATTTCATCCGTGTGTGTCAATAAAGTATCCTTGAATGTAACTCTGAGGTTGCCTTATTCCCCTCTTACCGGGGAGGTGAAAGCGCAACCTGGTCTCAGAACATTTCGTATTATTCTGTATGTACAAAGCTGTGATCAAGGCAAAGGGTGGCTACTTTGAAGAATCTCACATCTCAAACATATTTTGATATGTGTAACACGTTTTTGGTTACTACATGATGCCATATGTGTTATTTAATAGTTTTGATGTCTTCACTATTATTCTACAATGTAGAAAATACACAAGACACAGAGGAGGAGAAACTATCCAACACCCTGGGAGAGAGAACGAGTGACCTCAGTCGAACTCACAGCCAGAAAGATGGGTTAGATACAGGAGAGGAGGAGGTTACCCCGGATGCCATCACCCCTGCTCCTGTGAGCAAGGAATGAGAGGGAAGCCTTCTAATCAGGCCAACGGGCAGGCGGAGCGAGAGGTCATAGTGATAGTGATTCACACCCAGAGAGAGACAGACAACCCATACAACCTCTTGGCTGAGATTAACCACACAGAGGTAGAGGCAGAGGGCCTTCAGGGCAAGCCAGTCAGCCTGCCTGCTCTGATCCTCAAGTCAATTGTATTTAAATTCATATTCATTAAAGATTTTTAGTCAAGACTTGAAAAGTGCCATTTATTTCAAATGATAATTATTCAGTGTCTGCAACCCTCAAGAACCAGGGTGAGTCTGGGTCGCCCTTTAACTGGGCAAACACAACTTGCATATCGTCATAGACTAGACCGAAACGTTAATCTTTTAACCTTGCTTAAATAAAACAATGCATTTTTAATAGTGAGCAAGAGTTTTCTATGATGATTAAAGTTTTTTGTCGCGCCCCTCCACTTTTTTGTCATATAATACATCTAAAAAAATGTAATAAGTTAATTATTAAAAGCATTAAAATTGCGATTGGGATGTTTCCCACTTATTTAAACAGAAGGGGCGCTGTTGGAAGCCAAGGATGTAGCACGCGTCTCCCTATCGCTCCTGAGTTAGTGACCAAATTTATATATTTAACTTTGCAAAACTGCATACATTTCTGTTTGCCCAGGCGTCTGAAGAGACCCATAAACAACTCAGTTCAAGTTTAATAAATTTAAATTCGTAATGACATCAACCCGACCAAAAACAGAGTCTGCAAGAGCAGGCCGCAACAAGCCTGCAACTTCTCCCGACTCACCCCCGCCACGAACGCTACCAATGCCGGCCCCACGGAAACACTGACTGTGGAGATGCTACAATCCGTGATAGGCACCCTCAAAGCCGACATTTTCGGAAAAATTGACTGTCTCTCTACCAACCTCAGGTCAGAGATATCAACGATCAAAGACGAGCTTAAAAAATCTATCGAGAGTATACAGAATAAGCTCGACGCACATGGGAGTGACTTTATCGGATTTGGAGCGAGGGCTCAGACCACGGCACTCGCATTAGCGAGCTAGAGGCTAGCGTCGGCTCATTGACAACTAGGGTGGCATTCCTCGATAATAGATGCGAAGATATGGAAAGTAGAATGCGGAGGAACAACATTCGTCTACTGGGAATACCGGAGGGAGTGGAGGGCCCAAGACCCACGGAGTACATGGCCCAGCTACTTCAGGAGCTGCTCGGGCTAGAGGAGAAGCCATTGCTAGACCGGGCTCACCGCACTCTGCGTAGCCGACCCAGGGATGGAGAACCCCCACGACCATTTGTCATCAGGGTGCATTTCTTTCACGTCCGCAACGACATACTGAGAAGATCGGGAGAAGCATCCCCTCTTCTACATAAGGGTAAAAGAGTCTCGATATTTGCGGACTACACAACAGCTGTGGCTAAGAGGCGGGCTAGCTTTGGAGCTGTGAACGCCAACTACACACCTGCCCGGGCGTGAAGTTCGGCCTCATCTACCCTGCGGTTTTGAGACTGACTTTTACCGGACGGTTCCATGCACAGATTCGAGGACCCGGCTATAGCGGCAGATTTCATCAACAAGAACGTGAAAGCGGCTGTTGTACCGCATGGTTTGTAACAAATGGTTGGCTAGCTGGTCTTCCTAGCAGGCTAGTTAGCAGGCCGAATGGGTGACTAACGAAGCCATCTCTGCTGGGTTCATCGACATATGAATGTCATTCTCTTCTTTATCTTTTTATTTCCAGCCCAGGTTTGCCGCCTCTAATGCCAATATCTGGGGGTCTGTATGGCTGTTTCAGTCTGATTATTTACCATCTGCGTCGAGGTTAAACCTCTCTTAATCGAGGATAGTTTTCCTTAGACTCTATTGGGGACCATTCTATTCATGTTTGGCTTACTCTAGTTAAATGGTCACTAATCTTAGGTAGCACAGAGTAAGAGTTATCATGCTTAGCTCTAAACTTTCTTCGTATTTAGGGTTTTGCTTGCATCTCATTTGGGGAGATGCTTCGGCAAGGGCGGGTGTGAGGGAAGGGTTTGTTCATGTATATAGTTTGTATATGTTTTTGTGCCTCTTCGATTGTCTTTGTTTTTTACATTTGCGCTTTTAGGTTCAACTAAGATCTTCAGTTTACATTGTACCTTGTCCTTTACACATCCTCTCTCTCTCTTAAGATATGACTCAGCCTAGTGTAGCCCATACTGCTGGAGGGAATGGCTTTAATTTTCTTACTTGGAACTGCAGGGGCATAAATAACCCAGTTAAACGTAGTAAGGTACTACACCATCTTCATCATTTGAAAGCTCACATCATCTTTCTCCAAGAAACTCATCTGAAGGTATCACAACACTCAAGTCTTAGGTGCAGATGGGTGGGTCAGGTGTTCCATTCCTCATTTCAGAGTAAGGCGAGAGGGGGTGGCTATTTTACTTCACAGATCGGTACCTTTTACATGTTCTAAGGTGATCGTAGATCCCATGGTAGATATATAATTGTCAGTGGTAGGCTGCTCAATACAAAGGTTCTTCTTGTTAATATCTATGCTCCTAATTGGGACAACGGTGATTTTTTCAAATCGGTTTTCTCTACACTCCCAGATATGTCCACCCATATGTTGATTTTAGGAGGTGACTTTAACTGTTGGTTAGACCCACAATTGGATCGATCCTCCACTAAACCTACCACCCTATCAACCTCAGCTAGAGTTGTTCGAACCTTTATGTCTGAATTCGCAGTCTCAGATCCTTGGAGAATGGTTAATCCAGCTGGGAAAGCATACTCTTTTTTCTCATCGGTCCACCACACTTTTACGCGCATAGACTACTTCCTTGTTGATGACCGGCTCCCTCCACTCCATAACTTCATGTTCATATAACCCAATTGTTGTATCTGACCACGCCCCTGTTACTATGGAAGTAGCTTTTCAAAATGTTGACAATCAGCGACCGCCTTGGCGACTAAAAACCCAACTGCTCAGTAATGAACACTTTGTCAACTTTGTTTTGAGTCAAATCGACTTTTTCATGATTACAAATAGAACCCCAAACATCTCTGCGTCTACTCTCTGGGAAACTTTGAAAGCTTATATCAGAGGTGAAATTATCTCCTACACCGCACATGAGAACAAATTGAAAAGGAATAGGTTATCTATGCTAACACGCTGTATTGCCCAATTAGATGACATTTATGCCGTTTCACCATCCCCAGATATTTATAAGGAACGTTTAACTCTGCAAGCAGAATTTGACACACTATTAACAGACCAGGTTACTGAAATGCTTGTCAAGTCTAGGAGCACTTACTATGAACAAGGAGAGAAAGCCAGTAAATTATTAGCTCACAAGTTCGTCAACAATCATCATCATCTCAGATTACAAAAATTCGTACATCATCTGGGATATCATTAGATCCTGGGGGATCAATGAGGAGTTCAAGAGATTTTACCAGTCTCTATATACCTCTGAAAGTAAAGCGGATACACTGGAATTGGATAATTTCTTCCACTCACTATCTGTGCCTTCGGTCGGCGGGATTTGGTAAAAAAAATTAGAGCAGCCGATCACTGTTGAAGAACTGTCTAACGCTGTCAAATCCCTTCAATCTGGGAGAAGCCCAGGGCCTGATGGCTACCCGACAGAGTTTTATAAAAAAGTTTATCACCAAAAATAGCCCCTATTCTAATTGAAATGTACAATGATGCATTTGTAAATGGTGCTCTCCCACATACTCTCACTCAAGCAACCATTTGTGTTATTCTTAAAAAAAACAAAGACCCTCTTGACTGTGCATCATACCGTCCAATTAGCCTGCTAAATGTGGACTATAAAATTCTAGCCAAAATTCTGGCAACGCGACTAGAAACAGTCCTCCCATCAATTATCTCTCCGGATCAAACAGGATTTATAAAAAATAGACACTCATTCTTCAATCTCCGAAGATTATTTAATATTATATACAATCCTTCTGTCAACAATACCTCTGAAGCCATTATATCCCTGGACGCGGAGAAAGCGTTTGATCGGGTGGAATGGGAAATACCCTTTACACTCTAAATAAATTTGGCTTTGGCTCCAAATTCATGACCTGGATAAAACTTCTGTACTCATCCCCCAAGCCTCTGTCAGGACTAATAACACTCAATCAGATCGCTTCCCTCTGCAAAGATCGACACGTCAGGGTTGCCCTTTAAGTCCCTTACTGTTTGCCCTCGCCATAGAGCCACTTGCAATAGCACTTCGCTCCAACCCCCTCATCAAAGGCATAGTCAGATACGGGCACGAACACAAACTGTCTTTATATGCAGATGATTTATTAACATACACATCCAATCTTTCTGTCTCTGTCCCTGCTGCCCTTGCCACTTTCGCATCCTTCGGTCACATATCAGGGTATAAACTAAATCTCAGTAAAAGTGAATTGATGCCACTTAACATGGCTGCAAAAAAATCCCCCTTTACATAACTTGCCATTTAAAAATAGCACACAGCAGTTTTATTTATCTCGGGGTACATGTCACAATTAGGTTTGAAAACCTTTTTTCAAGCCAACTTTGCTCTCTCTCTTAACCCGTACTAAGGACGATTTGGAACGGTGGTCTTTGCTACACCTCTCCTTAGTTGCTAGAATTAACTCTATTAAAATGAATACTCTCCCTAAATTCTTATACCTCTATCAGTGCCTTCCAATATTTCTACCCAATACATTTTTCAAAAAGATCGACGGCCTAATTCTACCCTTTATATGGGACAAAAAGCCTCCTAGGATGCGAAAACAGCTCTTGCAGAGGCCCAAACCAGACGGCGGTCTAGCTCTACCAGATTTCAGATTCATTATTGGGCCGCTAACCTTAGGATCATTCAGTACTGGTTGCAGAGCAGAGTAATATTCCCACCCCCAACTTGGCTGGAGATGGAGGCTGCCTCGTCTACACCGGCATCACTGTCTTCCCTCGCTCACTCCTCTATTACAGGCCCTTACTCCTCCTTCACCAACAATACATGTGTCAAAACAACATTGAAGATCTGGAATCAATTTAGGCGCCACTTTGGGTTTCAAACAACCTCTTCCTTGGCTCCGGTAGCCTCAAACCCAGCTTTTCCCCATCTATGATTGATGGTGCTTTCTCAACATGGTCTAATCTCGGTATTAAAAGATTCAGAGATCTGTATACTAACAATACATTTAGTACGTTTCAACAACTATCAGCTAAATTTGGTCTCCCCAGACATCATTTTTTAGATTCTTACAAGTCCGGAGTTACATCCGTAGCATAGATCCAGGATTCCCCAACCTTTCTAGTGGAACACAGTTCGACACATTTCTCACCCCTCTTCCTAATCAGAAAGGCACAATGTCAATAATCTATAGTCAAATTTGCTCACTACAAGCCATCTCATTAAACAATATCAAATCCTCTTGGGAGGAGGAACTGGGTGAGGAAATATCTGATGAACTATGGGAAGAGGCACTCAAAGGTACATAGCTCTTCTATTTGCGCTCGACACGGCCTCATCCAATGCAAACTCATTCATAGGGCTCACTGGACCAAAGCAAGACTATCAAAAATTTACAAGGATGTGAACCCTAATTGTGTTCGATGTAACCAGTCCCCTGCTAATCATGTGCACATGTTTTTGGTGCTGCCCATCTCTTGTTGGTTTCTGGAAAGACATCTTTAACACACTCTCAGAATTAAGCGGCACACAGATCGAGCCAGACCCTCTCATTGCATTATTTGGAGTTTCCTTACCCACAATACAATTGACCAAAATGAATAAGGATGTAATTGCCTTTGTCACGTTGTTAGCGAGACGATTAATTTTACTTAGATGGAAATCCTCTGCAGCCCCTTCTCATGCTCTTTGGATTAAATCCTATTTTGAATTGCATAAAGTTGGAGAAAATAAAACAGACACTCAATGGGTCTGTAGACAAATTTATGCAAAGTGGGCTCCCTTCTTTTCTTATGTCAAAGAATACATTTCCCTGCAGCTCCAGAGTGATGTATATTTATATATTGGTGATGTAAGAAGCCTGGTATGTGCATATACGACATCTCGGATGTTAAGGACGGTAATAACTGTGCTAGCTGACCTATAACAACTGGATCAAAACAGATATTCTTCTCTTTTTTTTTTTTTTTTTTTTTTTTTTTGTGTTTTATCTTATTTATGTACTTAATGTCTATTTTTTTCTTTCATGTCTGTCTCTTCATGTTTTGCTGTATTGATGTCTTCAAATTGTTGTTCCATATTCATACCAAATAACTTTCAAGTGCAATTATTTACTAAATGCTGGTACTGAAAATTCAAAAACAAAGTATAAAAAAAAAAGAATTAAAAAGAAGAAAACAGAATTGAAGGCAACTATAATGCAAAGAATTTAATGTTCATGGAACTCAGCAAACCTGTTTGCAAGCTTGAAAACCCTTACATATTGTAGAACTCACTTCGCCCCTCCAGTAAATGTAACAGTGATTTGGACCCTGTTTTCATGAAATACTGAAAAGAAATGTTTCCGTCTGTTACCCTCAAACATTGTCTCCTGGCATATGTCGAAATGGTTGCATTTGTGGATTTTGCCTAAAAAACACGATTTTAGACAATGTTCATGGAACTCAGCTTAAAACCTATTTGTAAGCTTGAAAACCCTTACATATTGTAGAACTGCTTGACCCTCCAGTGCAAAACGTGTAACAGTTATTTTGTTTGTTTTCATGCAAAATGCTGAAAAGAAATGTTTCCGTCTGTTACCCTCAAACAGTGTCTCTGGCATATGTCGGAAATGGTTGCATTGTGGATTTTGCCTAAAAAACACGATTTTAGATAATGTTCTGGAACTCAGCTTAAAACCTGTTTGCAAGCTTGAAAACCCTTACATATTGTAGAACTCGCCTTGCCCTCCAGTGCAAAGCGTGTAACAGTGATTTTGGACCCTGTTTTCATGCGAAATGCTGAAAAGAAATGTTTCCGTCTGTTACCCTCAAACATTGTCTCTGGCATATGTTCAAATGGTTGCATTGTGGATTTTGCCCCTAAAAACACTTTTTAGACAATGTTCATGAAACTCAGCTTAAAACCTGTTTGCAAGCTTGAAAACCCTTACATATTGTAGAACTCGCCCTTTGGCCCTCCAGTGCAAAACGATGTAACAGTGATTTTGGACCCTGTTTTCATGCGAAATGCTGAAAAGAAATGTTTCCGTCTGTTACCTCAAACATTGTCTCCCTGGCATATGTCGGAAATGGATTGGGACATTGTGGATTTTGCCTAAAAACACGATTTTAGACAATGTTCATGAAACTCCAGCTTAAAACCTGTTTGCGCTTGAAAACCCTTACATATTGTAGAACTCGCCCGGCCCTCCAGTGCAAAACGTGTAACAGTGATTTTGGACCCTGTTTTCATGCGAAATGCTGAAAGGAAATGTTTCCCTCTGTTACCCTCAAACAGTGTCTCCTGGCATATGGAAATGGTTGCATTGTGGATTTTGCCCTACTTACTCTTTTAGACAATGTTCATGGAACTCGGCTTAAAACCTGTTTGCAAGCTTGGAAACCCTTACATATTGTAGAACTCTTCTTGGCCCTCCAGTGCAAAACGTGTAACAGTTATTTTGGACCTTGTTTTCATGCGATGCTTAAGAGAAATGTTTCCCGTCTGTTACCCTCAAACATTGTCTCCTGGCATATGGTTCGAAGCAATGGTTGCATTGTGATTTGCCTAAAAACACGATTTTAGACAATGTTCATGGAACTCAGCTTAAAACCTGTTTGGCAAGCTTGAAAACCCTTACATATTGTAGAACTGCCTTCGGCTCTCTCAGTGCAAAACGTATAAGAGTGATTTTGGACCCTGTTTTCATGCAAAATACTGAAAAAGAAATTGTTTCCCAGTCTGTTACCCTCAAACAGTGTCTCCTGGCTATGTCGAAATGGTTGCATTTGTGGATTTTGCCTAAAAAACACGATTTTAGACAATGTTCATGGAACTCAGCTTAAAACCTGTTTGCAAGCTTGAAAACCCTTACATATTGTAGAACTACCGGACCCTCCAGTGCAAAACGTGAAGTAACAGTGATTTTGGACCCCCTGTTTTCGTGGGCGAAATACTGAAATGTTTCCCGTCTGTTACCCTCAAACATTGTCTCTGGCATATGTGGAATGGTTGCATTGTGGATTTTGCCTAAAAACACGATTTTAGACAATGTTCATGGAACTCAGCTTAAAACCATTTGTAAGCTTGAAAACCCTTACATATTGTAGAACTGCTTCCCGGCCCTCCAGTGCAAAACGTGTAACAGTTATTTTGGACTTTGTTTTCATGCAAAATGCTGAAAAGAAATGTTTCCGTCTGTTACCCTCAAACAGTGTCTCCTGGCATGTGAAATGGTTGCATTGTGGATTTTGCCTAAAAACACATTCTGATTAATAATGTTCTGGAACTCAGCTTAAAACCTGTTTGCAAGCTTGAAAACCACTTCATATTGTAGAACTTCCTGGCCCTCCAGTGCAAAACGTGTACAGTGATTTTGGACCTGTTTTCATACGAAATGCTGAAAAGAAATGTTTCCCGTCTATTACCTCGAAACAGTGTCTCCTGGCAGATGTCTAAATGGTTGCATTGTGGATTTTGCCTAAAAACACGATTTTGGACAATGTTCATGGAACTCAGCTTAAAACCTGTTTGCAAGCTTGAAAACCCTTACATACATTGTAGAACTCGCTTCGCCCTCCAGTGCAAAACGTGTAACAGTGATTTTGGACCCCTGTTTTCGTGCGAGCAATGCTGAAAAGAAATGTTTCCCGTCTGTTACCCTCAAACATTGTCTCCTGGCATATGTCGAAATAGACAGATTGTGGATTTTGCCTAAAAAACACGATTTTAGACAATGTTCATGGAACTCAGCTTAAACCTATTTGTAAGCTTGAAAACCCTTACATATTGTAGAACTTCGCCCGGCCCTCCCAGTGCAAAGCGTGTAACAGTTATTTTGGACTTTGTTTTCATGCAAAATGCTGAAAAGAAATGTTTCCGCGTCTGTTACCCTCAAACAGTGTCTCTGGCATATGTCGAAATGGTTGCATTGTGGATTTTGCCTAAAAACACGATTTTAGATAATGTTCATGGAACTCAGCTTAAAACCTGTTTGCAAGCTTGAAAACCCTTACATATTGTAGAACTCGCCCGGCCCTCCAGTGCAAAACGTGTAACAGTGATTTTGGACCCTGTTTTCATGCGAAATGCTGAAAAGAAATGTTTTCACGTCTGTTACCCTCAAACATTGTCTCCTGGCATATGTCGAAATGGTTGCATTGTGGATTTTGGGCTAAAAACACGATTTTAGACAATGTTCATGAAACTCAGCTTGAAACCTGTTTGCAAGCTTGAAAACCCTTACATATTGTAGAACTTTACGCTCGGCCCTCCAGTGCAAAACGTGTAACAGTGATTTTGGACCCTGTTTTCATAAAATGCTGAAAAGAAATGTTTCCGTCTGTTACCCTCAAACATTGTCTCCTGGCATATGTAGAAATGGTTGCATTGTGGATTTTGCCCCTAAAAACACGATTTTAGACAATGTTCATGGAACTCAGCTTTTAAAACCTGTTTGCAAGCTTGAAAACCCTTTGATATTGTAGAACTTCGCCCGGCCCTCCAGTGCAAAAGCGTGTAACAGTTATTTCGGACCTTGTTGCGAAATGCTGAAAAGAAATGTTTCCGTCTGTTACCCTCAAACATTGTCTCCTGGCATATGTCGAAATGGTTGCATTGTGGATTTTGCCTTAAAAACACGATTTTTAGACAATGTTCATGGAACTCAGCTTAAAACCTGTTTCCAAAGCTTCAAAACCCTTCAGCATATTGTAGAACTACTTTGGCTCTCCAGTGCAAAACGTGTAAGAGTGATTTTGGACCCTGTTTTCATGCGAACTGAAAAGAAATGTTTCCGTCTGTTACCCTCAAACATTGTCTCCTGGCATATATCGAAATGGTTGCATTGTGGATTTTGCTAAAAACATTTAGACAATGTTCATCGAACTCAGCTTGGGAAACCTGTTTGCAGCTTGAAAACCCTTACATATTGTAGGAACTCTTGGCCCTCGAGGGCAAAACGTGTAACAGTGATTTTGGACCCCCTGTTTTCATGCGAAATGCTGAAAAGAAATGTTTCCCGTCTGTTACCCTCAAACAGTGTCTCCTGGCATATGTCGAAATGGTTGCATTGTGGATTTTGCCTAAAAACACGATTTTAGACAATGTTCATGGAACTCAGCTTAAAAACCTGTTTGCAAGCTTGAAAACCCTTACATATTGTAGAACTTCGCCCGGCCCTCCAGTGCAAAACGTGTTAACAGTGATTTTGGACCCTGTTTCGTCTAGAAATACTGAAAAAGAAATGTTTCCCACGTCTGTTACCCTCAAACATTGTCTCCTGGCATATGTCGAAATGATTTGCATTGTGGATTTTGCCTAAAAACACGATTTTAGACAATGTTCATGGAACTCAGCTTAAAAAACCTGTTTGTAAGCCGAAAACCCTTACATATTGTAGAACTTCTTGGCCCTCCAGTGCAAAACGTGTAACAGTTATTTTGGACTTTGTTTTCATGCAAAATGCTGGAAAAAAGAAATGTTTCCCGTCTGTTACCCTCAAACAGTGTCTCCTGGCATATGTCGAAATGGTTGCATTGTGGATTTTGGCTAAAAACACGATTTTAGATAATGTTCGTGGAACTCAGCTTAAAACCTGTTTGCAAGCTTGAAAACCCTTACATATTGTAGAACTTCACTCGGCCCTCAGTGCAAAAACGTGTAACAGTGATTTTGGACCCCTGTTTCATGCGAAATGCTGAAAAGAAATGTTTCCGTCTGTTACCCTCAAACATTGTCTCCTGGCATATGTCGAAATGGTTGCATTGTGGATTTTGCCTAAAAACACGATTTTAGACAATGTTCTGCGAAACTCAGCTTAAAACCTGTTTGCAAGCTTGAAAACCACTTACACATATTGTAGAACTCGCCCCGGCCCTCCAGTGCAAAACGTGTAACAGTGATTTTGGACCCTGTTTTCATGCGAAATGCTGAAAAGAAATGTTTCCCGTCTGTTACCCTCAAACATTGTCTCCTGGCATATCGTCGAAATGGTTGCATTGTGGATTTTGGCCTAAAAACACGATTTTAGACAATGTTCATGAAACTCAGCTTAAAACCTGTTTGCAAGCTTGAAAACCCTTCATATTGTAGAACTTCGCCTGGCCCTCCAGTGCAAACGTGTAACAGTGATTTTGGACCCTGTTTTTCATGCGAAATGCTGAAAAGAAATGTTTCCCGTCTGTTACCTCAAACAGTGTCTCCTGGCATATGTAGAAATGCTGCATTGTGGATTTTGCCTAAAAACACGATTTTAGACAATGTTCATGGAACTCAGCTTAAAACCTGTTTGCAAGCTTGAAAACCCTTACATATTGTAGAACTCGCTCTGCCCTCCAGTGCAAAACGATGTAACAGTTGTTTTGGACCTTGTTTTCATGCAAAATGCTGAAAAGAAATGTTTCCCGTCTGTTACCCTCAAACATTGTCTCCTGGCATATGTCGAAATGGTTGCATTGTGGATTTTGCCTAAAAACGATTTTAGACAATGTTCATGGAACTCAGCTTAAAACCTTTTTGCAAGCTTGAAAACCCTTACATATTGTAGAACTCGCTCGCCCTCCAGTGCAAACGTGTAACAGTGATTTTGGACCCTGTTTTTCATGCAAAATGCTGAAAAGAAATGTTTCCCGTCTGTTACCCTCAAACAGTGTCTCCCTGGCATATGTCGAAATGGTTGCATTGTGGATTTTGCCTAAAAACACGATTTTAGACAATGTTCATGGAACTCAGCTTAAAACCTGTTTGCAAGCTTGAAAACCCTTACATATTGTAGAACTCGCCCGGCCCTCCAGTGCAAAACGTGTAACAGTGATTTTGGACCCTGTTTTCATGCGAAATGCTGAAAAGAAATGTTTCCCGTCTGTTACCCTCAAACAGTGTCTCCTGGCATATGTCGAAATGGTTGCATTGTGGATTTTGCCTAAAAACACGATTTTAGACAATGTTCATGGAACTCAGCAAGCTTGAAAACCCTTACATATTGTAGAACTCGCCCGGCCCTCCAGTGCAAAACGTGTAACAGTTATTTTGGACCTTGTTTTCATGCAAAATGCTGAAAAGAAATGTTTCCCTTCTGTTACCCTCAAACAGTGTCTCCTGGCATATGTCGAAATGGTTGCATTGTGGATTTTGCCTAAAAACACGATTTTAGACAATGTTCATGGAACTCAGCTTAAAACCTGTTTGCAAGCTTGAAAACCCTTACATATTTGTGGAACTCGCTCGGCCCTCCAGTGCAAAACGTGTAACAGTGATTTTGGACTCCTGTTTTCATGCCGAAATGCTGAAAAGAAATGTTTCCCGTCTGTTACCCTCAAACATTGTCTCCTGGCATATGTCGAAATGGTTGCATTGTGGATTTTGCCTAAAAACACGATTTTAGACAATGTTCATGGAACTCAGCTTAAAACCTGTTTGCAAGCTTGAAAACCCTTACATATTGTAGAACTCGCCCGGCTCTCCAGTGCAAAACGTGTAAGAGTGATTTTGGACCCTGTTTTCATGCGAAATACTGAAAAGAAATGTTTCCCGTCTGTTACCCTCAAACATTGTCTCCTGGCATATGTCGAAATGGTTGCATTGTGGATTTTGCCTAAAAACACGATTTTAGACAATGTTCATGGAACTCAGCTTAAAACCTATTTGCAAGCTTGAAAACCCTTACATATTGTAGAACTCGCCCGGCCCTCCAGTGCAAAACGTGTAACAGTGATTTTGGACCCTGTTTTCATGCGAAATGCTGAAAAGAAATGTTTCCGTCTGTTACCCTCAAACAGTGTCTCCTGGCATATGTCGAAATGGTTGCATTGTGGATTTGGTTTGCCTAAAACACGATTTTAGACAATGTTCATGGAACTCAGCTTAAAACCTGTTTGCAAGCTTGAAAACCCTTACATATTGTAGAACTGGCCCGGCCCTCCAGTGCAAAACGTGTAACAGTGATTTTGGACCCTGTTTTCGTGCGAAGATCTGAAAAGAAATGTTTCCCGTCTGTTACCCTCAAACATTGTCTCCTGGCATATGTCGAAATGGTTGCATTGTGGATTTTGCCTAAAAAACACGAATTTTAGACAATGTTCATGGAACTCAGCTTAAAACCTATTTGTAAGCTTGAAAACCCTTACATATTGTAGAACTCGCCCGGCCCTCCAGTGCAAAACGTGTAACAGTTATTTTGGACTTTGTTTTCATGCAAAATGCTGAAAAGAAATGTTTCGTCTGTTACCCTCAAACAGTGTCTCCTGGCATATGTCGAAATGGTTACATTGTAGATTTTGCCTAAAAAACACGATTTTAGATAATGTTCATGGAACTCAGCTTAAAACCTGTTTGCAAGCTTGAAAACCCTTACATATTGTAGAACTCGCGGCCCTCCAGTGCAAAAGCGTGTAACAGTGATTTTGGACCCTGTTTTCATGCGAAATGCTGAAAGAAATGTTTTCCGTCTGTTACCCTCAAACATTGTCTCCTGGCATATGTCGAAATGGTTGCATTGTGGATTTTGCCTAAAAACACGATTTTAGACAATGTTCATGAAACTCAGCTTAAAACCTGTTTGCAAGCTTGAAAACCCTTACATATTGTAGAACCTGGCCCTCCAGTGCAAAAACGTGTAACAGTGATTTTGGACCCTGTTTTCATGCGAAATGCTGAAAGAAATGTTTCCCGTCTGTTACCCTCAAACATTGTCTCCTGGCATATGTCGAAATGGTTGCATTGTGGATTTTGCCTAAAAACACGATTTTAGACAATGTTCATGAAACTCAGCTTAAAACCTGTTTGCAAGCTTTGAAAACCCTTGCATATTGTAGAACTCGCCCGGCCCTCAGTGCAAAACGATGTAACAGTGATTTTGGACCCTGTTTTCATGCGAAATGCTGAAAGAAATGTTTCCCGTCTGTTACCCTCAAACAGTGTCTCCTGGCATATGTAGAAATGGTTGCATTGTGGATTTTGCCTAAAAACACGATTTTAGACAATGTTCATGGAACTCAGCTTAAAACCTGTTTGCAAGCTTGAAAACCCTTACATATTGTAGAACTGCTCGGCCCTCCAGTGCAAAGCGTGTAACAGTTATTTTGGACCTTGTTTTCCTAAATGCTGAAAGAAATGTTTCGTCTGTTACCCTCAAACATTGTCTCCTGGCATATGTCGAAATGGTTGCATTGTGGATTTTGCCTAAAAACACGATTTTTAGACAATGTTCATGGAACTCAGCTTAAAACCTGTTTGCAAGCTTGAAAACCCTCATATTGTAGAACTGCTTCGGCCCTCCAGTGCAAAACGTGTAAGAGTGATTTTGGACCCTGTTTTCATGCGAAATACTGAAAAGAAATGTTTCCCGTCTGTTACCCTCAAACATTGTCTCCTGGCATATATCGAAATGGTTGCATTGTGGATTTTGCCTAAAAACACGATTTTAGACAATGTTCATGGAACTCAGCTTAAAACCTGTTTGCAAGCTTGAAAACCCTTACATATTGTAGAACTCCTTGGCCCTCCAGTGCAAAGCGTGTAACAGTGATTTTGGACCCTGTTTTCATGCGAAATGCTGAAAAGAAATGTTTCCGTCTGTTACCCTCAAACAGTGTCTCCTGGCATATGTCGAAATGGTTGCATTGTGGATTTTGCCTAAAACACGATTTTAGACAATGTTCGATGGAACTCAGCTTAAAACCTGTTTGCAAGCTTGAAAAGTCCCTTACATATTGTGGAACTCGCCTCGGCCCTCCAGTGCAAAACGTGTAACAGTGATTTTGGACCCTGTTTTCGTGCGAAATACTGAAAAGAAATGTTTCCCGTCTGTTACCCTCAAACATTGTCTCCTGGCATATGTCGAAATGGTTGCATTGTGGATTTTGCCTAAAAACACGATTTTAGACAATGTTCATGGAACTCAGCTTAAAACCTATTTGTAAGCTTGAAAACCCTTACATATTGTAGAACTCGCCCGGCCCTCCAGTGCAAAACGTGTAACAGTTATTTTGGACTTTGTTTTCATGCAAAATGCTGAAAAGAAATGTTTCCCGTCTGTTACCCTCAAACAGTGTCTCCTGGCATATGTCGAAATGGTTGCATTGTGGATTTTGCCTAAAAACACGATTTTAGATAATGTTCATGGAACTCAGCTTAAAACCTGTTTGCAAGCTTGAAAACCCTTACATATTGTAGAGAACTGCTTCGGCCCTCCAGTGCAAAACTTCGTGTAACAGTGATTTTGGACCCGGTTTTTCTGCGAAATGCTGAAAAGAAATGTTTCCGTCTGTTACCCTCAAACATTGTCTCCTGGCATATGTCCAAATGGTTGCATTGTGGATTTTGCCTAAAAAACACGATTTTAGACAATGTTCATGAAACTCAGCTTAAAACCTGTTTGCAAGCTTGAAAACCCTTACATATTGTAGAACTCGCCCGGCCCTCCAGTGCAAAACGTGTAACAGTGATTTTGGACCCTGTTTTTGCGAAATGCTGAAAAGAAATGTTTCCCGTCTGTTACCCTCAAACATTTGTCTCCTGGCATATGTCGAAATGGTTGCATTGTGGATTTTGCCTAAAAACACGATTTTAGACAATGTCCATGAAACTCAGCTTAAAACCTGTTTGCAAGCTTTGAAAACCCTTACATATTGTAGAACTCGCTCCTCGGCCCTCCAGTGCAAAAGCGTGTAACAGTTATTTTTGGACCTTGTTTTCATGCAAAATGCTGAAAAAGAAATGTTTCCGTCTGTTACCCTCAAACATTGTCTCCTGGCATATGTCGAAATGGTTGCATTGTGGATTTTCCTAAAAACACGATTTTAGACAATGTTCATGGAACTCAGCTTAAAACCTTTTGCAAGCTTGAAAACCCCTACATATTGTAGAACTCGCTCGGCCCTCCAGTGCAAAACGTGTTAACGTGATTTTGGACCCTGTTTTCATGCGAAATGCTGAAAAGAAAATGTTTCCGTCTGTTACCTCAAACAGTGTCTCCTGGCATATGTCGAAATGGTTGCATTGTGGATTTTGCCTAAAAACACGATTTTAGACAATGTTCATGGAACTCAGCTTAAAACCTGTTTGCAAGCTTGAAAACCCTTACATATTGTAGAACTCGCCCGGCCCTCCAGTGCAAAGCGTGTAACAGTGATTTTGGACCCTGTTTTCATGGGTGCAAAAGAAATCCCGTCTGTTACCCTCAAACAGTGTCTCCTGGCATATGTCGAAATGGTTGCATTGTGGATTTTGCCTAAAAACACGATTTTTAGACAATGTTCATGGAACTCAAAGCTTGAAAACCCTTGCATATTGTAGAACTCGCCCGGCCCTCCAGTGCAAAGCGTGTAACAGTTATTTTGGACCTTGTTTTCATGCGTAAAATGCTGAAAAGAAATGTTTCCGTCTGTTACCCTCAAACAGTGTCTCCTGGCATATGTCGAAATGGTTGCATTGTGGATTTTGCCTAAAAACACGATTTTAGACAATGTTCATGGAACTCAGCTTAAAACCTGTTTGCAAGCTTGAAACCCTTACATATTGTAGAACTCGCTCGGCCCTCCAGTGCAAAACGTGTAACAGTGATTTTGGACCCTGTTTTCATGCGAAATGCTGAAAAAGAAATGTTTCCCGTCTGTTACCCTCAAACATCTTGTCTCCTGGCATATGTCGAAATGGTTGCATTGTGGATTTTGCCTAAAAACACGATTTAGACAATGTTCATGGAACTCAGCTTAAAACCTGTTTGCAAGCTTGAAAACCCCTTACATATTGTAGAACTCCCTGGCCCTCCAGTGCAAAACGTGTAACAGTGATTTTGGACCCTGTTTTCTGCGAAATGCTGAAAAGAAATGTTTCCCGTCTGTTACCCTCAAACAGTGTCTCCCTGGCATATGTCGAAATGGTTGCATTGTGGATTTTGCCTAAAAACACGATTTTAGACAATGTTCATGGAACTCAGCTTAAAACCTGTTTGCAAGCTTGAAAACCCTTACATATTGTAGAACTTCGCCCGGCCCTCCATTGCAAAACGTGTAACAGTGATTTTGGACCCTGTTTTCATGCGAAATGCTGAAAAGAAATGTTTCCCGTCTGTTACCCTCAAACAGTGTCTCCTGGCATATGTCGAAATGGTTGCATTGTGGATTTTGCCTAAAAACACGATTTTAGACAATGTTCATGGAACTCAGCAAGCTTGAAAACCCTTACATATTGTAGAACTTCGCTCGCGCCTCCCAGTGCAAAACATGGCCAACAGTTATTTTGGACCTTGTTTTCATGCAAAATGCTGAAAAGAAATGTTTCCCTTCTGTTACCCTCAAACAGTGTCTCCTGGCATATGTCGAAATGGTTGCATTGTGGATTTTGCCTAAAAACACGATTTTAGACAATGTTCATGAACTCAGCTTAAAACCTGTTTGCAAGCTTGAAAACCCTTACATATTGTAGAACTCACTTTGCCCTCCAGTGCAAAACGCTGTAACAGTGATTTTGGACCCTGTTTATGCGAAATGCTGAAAAGAAATGTTTCCGTCTGTTACCCTCAAACATTGTCTCCTGGCATATGTCGAAATGGTTGCATTGTGGATTTTGCCTAAAAACACGATTTTAGACAATGTTCATGGAACTCAGCTTAAAACCTGTTTGCAAGCTTGAAAACCCTTACATATTGTAGAACTCGCCTTCGGCCCTCCAGTGCAAAACGTGTAACAGTGATTTTGGACCCTGTTTTCATGCGAAATGCTGAAAAGAAATGTTTCCCGTCTGTTACCCTCAAACAGTGTCTCCTGGCATATGTCGAAATGGTTGCATTGTGGATTTTGCCTAAAAACACGATTTTAAATAATGTTCATGGAACTCAGCTTAAAACCTGTTTGCAAGCTTGAAAACCCTTACATATTGTAGAACTCTCCCGGCCCTCCAGTGCAAAACGTGTAACAGTTATTTTGGACCTTGTTTTCATGCAAAATGCTGAAAAGAAATGTTTCCCGTCTGTTACCCTCAAACAGTGTCTCCTGGCATATGTCGAAATGGTTGCATTGTGGATTTTGCCTAAAAACACGATTTTAGATAATGTTCATGGAACTCAGCTTAAAACCTTTTTGCAAGCTTGAAAGCCCCTACATATTGTAGAACTTGCTCGGCCCTCCAGTGCAAAACGTGTAACAGTGATTTTGGACCCTGTTTTCATGCGAAATGCTGAAAAGAAATGTTTCCGTCTGTTACCCTCAAACAGTGTCTCTGGCATATGTCGAAATGGTTGCATTGTGGATTTTGCCTAAAAACACGATTTTAGACAATGTTCATGGAACTCAGCTTAAAACCTGTTTGCAAGCTTGAAAACCCTACATATTGTAGAACTCCCCGGCCCTCCAGTGCAAAAGCGTGTAACAGTGATTTTGGACCCTGTTTTGCGTCTTCGAAATGCTGAAAAGAAATGTTTCCCGTCTGTTACCCTCAAACAGTGTCTCCTGGCATATGTCGAAATGGTTGCATTGATGGATTTTGCCTAAAAACACGATTTTAGACAATGTTCATGGAACTCATTAAAACCATTTGCAAGCTTGAACCCTTACATATTGTAGAACTCCGCCCGGCCCTCCAGTGCAAAGCGTGTAACAGTTATTTTGGACCTTGTTCTCATACAAAATGCTGAAAAAGAAATGTTTCCCGTCTGTACCCTCAAACAGTGTGCTCTGGCATATGTCGAAATGGTTGCATTGTGGATTTGCCTAAAAACCGATTTTTAGACAATGTTCATGGAACTCAGCTTAAAACCTGTTTGCAAGCTTGAAAACCCTTACATATTGTAACTCCCTCGGACCTCCAGTGCAAAAGCGTGTAACAGTGATTTTGACCCTGTTTTCATGCCGAAATGCTGAAAAGAAATGTTTCCGTCTGTTACCCTCAAACATTGTCTCCACATATGTCGAAATGGTTGCATTGTGGATTTTGCCTAAAAACGCGATTTTAGACAATGTTCATGGAACTCAACATTAAAACCTGTTTGCAAGCGAAAATCCCTTACATATTGTAGAGCTCCCGGCCCTCCAGTGCAAAGCGTGTAACAGTGATTTTGGACCCTGTTTTCATGCGAAATGCTGAAAAAGAAATGTTTCCCGTCTGTTACCTCAAACAGTGTCTCTGGCATATGTCGAAATGGTTGCATTGTGGATTTTGCCTAAAAACACGATTTTAACTAATGTTCATGAACTCACTTAAAAACCTGTTTGCAAGCTTGAAAGACCCTTAATATTGTAGAACTTCTCCTCGGCCCTCCAGTGCAAAAGCGTGTAACAGTGATTTTGGACCCTGTTTTGCATGCCAAAATGCTGAAAAGAAATGTTTCCCGTCTGTTACCCTCAAACAGTGTCTCCTGGCATATGTCGAAATGGTTGCATTGTGAATTTTGCCTAAAAACACGGTTTTAGACAATGTTCATGGAACTCAGCTTAAAACCTGTTTGCAAGCTTGAAAGCCCTTACATATTGTAAACTTCCGGCCCTCCAGTGCAAAACGATTGTAACAGTGATTTTGGACCCTGTTTTCATGCGAAATGCTGAAAAGAAATGTTTTCCCGTCTGTTACCCTCAAGCAGTGTCTCCTGGCATATGCTCGAAATGGTTGCATTGTGGTTTAGCCTAAAACCACGATTTTAGACAATGTTCTGAACTCAGCTTAAAGCCTGTTTGCAAGCTTGAAAGCCCTTACATATTGTAGAACTTCGCCCGGCCCTCCAGTGCAAAAGCGTATAACAGTGATTTTGGACCCTGTTTTCCATGCGAAATGCTGAAAAGAAATGTTTCCTCGTCTGTGCACCCTCAAACAGTGTCTCCTGGCATATGTCGGAAATGGTTGCATTGATGGAGTTTACACTAAAAACAAGATTTTTAGACAATGTTCATGGAACTCAACTCCAAACCTGTTTGCAAGCTTGAAAACCCTTACATATTGTAGAATTGCCTTCGGCCCTCCAGTGCCAAAGGCTGATGTAACAGTGATTTTGGACCCTGTTTTCGGTGCGAAATGCTGAAAAGAAATGTTTCCGTCTGTTACCCTCAAACATTGTCTCCTGGCATATGTCGAAATGGTTTGCATTGTGGATTTTGCCTAAAAACACGATTTTTAGACAATGTTCGGAACTCAGCTTAAAACCTATTTGTAAGCTTGACCCTTACATTATTGTAAGAACTCGGCCCTCCAGTTCAAACGCGTGTAACAGTGATTTTGGACCTTGTTTTCATGCGAAATGCTGAAAAGAAATGTTTCCCGTCTGTTAGCCTCGAACAGTGTCTCCTGGCATATGTCGAAATGGTTGCATTGTGGATTTTGCCTAAAAACACGATTTTTAGACAATATTCATAGAACTCCAGCTTAAAAACCTGTTTGCAAGCTTGAAAGACTCCTTCCATATTGTGAACATCGCCCGGCCCTCCAGTGCAAAAGCGATGTGCAAGAGTGATTTAGGACCCTGTTTTCGTCGCGGAAATACTGAAAAGAAATGTTTTCCCGTCTTGTTACCCTCAAACATTGTCTCCTGGCATATGTCGAAATGGTTGCATTGTGGATTTTTGCCTTAAAAACACCATTTTAGACAATGTTCATAGAACTCAGCTTAAAAACCTATTTGCAAGCTTGAAAACCACTTACATATTGGATAGGGCTTCGCCCGGCCCTCCAGTGCAAAACGTGTAACAGTGATTTTGGACCCTGTTTTCATGCGAAATGCTGAAAAAGAAATGTTTCCGTCTGTTACCACTCCAAACAGTAGTCCCCCTGGCATATGTCGAAATGGATTGCATTGTGGATTTTATGCCTAAAAACACGATTTTAGACAATGTTCATGAAACTCAGCTTTAAAACCTGTTTACAAGCTTGAAAACCCTTACAATTGTAGAACTTCACTTGACCCTCCAGTACAAAAACGTGTAACAGTGATTTTTGGACCCTGTTTTTCTCTATGCGAAATGCTGAAAAAGAAATGTTTCCCGTCTGTTACCCTCAAACATTGTCTCCTGGCATATGTCAAAATGGTTGCATTGTGGATTTTTGCCCAAAAACACGATTTTCAGACAATGTTCATGGAACTCAGCTTAAAACCTATTTGCAAGCTTGAAAGCCACTTACATATTGTAGAATAGCCCTGACCCTCCAGTGCAAAACGTGCTAACAAGTGATTTTGGACTCTGTTTTCATACAAAATGCTCTTTGAAAAGAAATGTTTCCCGATCCTGTTACCCTCAAACATTCAGTCTCCTAGCATATGTCGAAATGGTTTGCATTGTGGATTTGCCTAAAAACCACGATTTTAGACAATGTTCATGGAACTCAGCTTAAAGCTCTGTTTGCAAGCTTGAAAACCTTACATATTGTAGAACTTCCGCCCGGCCCTCCAGTGCAAAAGCGTGTAACAGTGATTTTGGACCCTGTTTTCCATCGAAATGCTGAAAGAAATGTTTCCCGTCTGTTACCCTCAAACATTGTCCTGGCATATGTCGGGAAATGGTTGCATTGTTAGGATTTTACCTAAAAACACGATTTTAGACAATGTTCATGAAACTCAGCTTAAAACCTGTTTGCAAGCTTGAAAACCTACATATTGTAGAACTTAAGTTCGGCCCTCCAGTGCAAAAGAAAACGTGTAACAGTGATTTTGGACCCTGTTTTCATGCACAGAAAATGCTGAAAAGAAATGTTTCCGATCTGTTACCCTCAAACATTGTCTCCTGGCATATGTCGATAATGGTTGCATTGTAGATTTTGCCTAAAAACCACGAATTTTAGACAATGTTCATAGAAACTCAGCTTAAAACCTGTTTACAAGCTTAAAACCCTTACATATTGTAGAACTTGCTTGACCCTCCAGTGCAAAAGCGTGTAACAGTGATTTTGGACCACTGTTTACATCTGCGAAATGCTGAAAAAGAAATGTTTCCGTCTGTTACCCTCCAAACAGTGTCTCTGGCATATGTCGAAATGGTTGCATTGTGGATTTTTGCCTAAAAACACGATTTTAGACAATGTTCATGGAACTCAGCTTAAAACCTGTTTGCAAGCTTGAAAACCACCCACATATTTAGAACTTCGCTCCCACATTTCTCGGTACAAAGCGATGTAACAGTGATTTTGGACCTTGTTTTATCTAAATGCTGAAAAGAAATGTTTCAGTCTGTTACCCTGCAGCTTTTGTCTCCCTGGCATATGTCGAAATGGTTGCATTGTGGATTTTTGCCTAAAAGCATCGATTTTGGACAATGTTCATGAACTCAGCTTAAAACCTTTTGCAAGCGCAAATTACATATTAGTAGAACTATTTTGACCCTCAGTGCAAAGCGTGTAACAGTGATTTTGGACCCTGTTTTCATGCGTGAAATGCTGAAAAGAAATGTTTCCGTCCTGTTACCCTCAAACCATTGTGTCTCCTGCATATTCGAAATGGTTGCATTGTGGATTTTGCCTAAAGAAACACGATTTTTAGACAATGTTCATGGAACTCAGCTTAAAACCTGTTTGCAAAGCTTGAAAACCCTTACATATTGTAGAATTTCTTGCTTCAGACCCTCCAGTGCAAAAGCGATGTAACAAGTGATTTTTGGACCCTGTTTATTTTCATGCGAAATGCCTGAAAAGAAATGTTTCCGTCTGTTCCCGTTGCGATGTTGCATTGTGGATTTGCCTAAAAACACAGTTTTAGACAATGTTCTCATGGAACTCATGTGAAAACCCATACATATTGTAGGGCTTGCTTGAGCCTCCAGTGCAAAGCGTGTAACAGTTATTTTGGACCTTGTTTTCATGCAAAATGCTGAAAGAAATGTTTTCCTTCTGTTACCCTCAAACAGTGTCTCCCTGGCATATGTCGAAATGGTTGCATTGTGGATTTTGCCTTAAAAACAGATTTTAGACAATGTTCATGGAACTCAGCTTAAAACCTGTTTGCAAGCTTGAAGCCACTTACATATTGTAGAACTACGCCGGCCCTCCAGTGCAAAAACGTGTAACAGTGATTTTGGACCCCTGTTTTCATACTTGAAATGCTGAAAAGAAATGTTTCCCGTCTGTTACCCTCAAAACATTTGTCTCCTGGCATATGTCGAAATGGTTGCATTGTGGATTTTGCCTTAAAAACAGATTTTAGACAATGTTCATGGAACTCAGCTTAAAACCTGTTTGCAAGCTTGAAAACCCTTACATATTGTAGAACTCACTTCGGCCCTCCAGTGCAAAAGCGTGTAACAGTGATTTTGGACCCTGTTTTCATGCGAAATGCTGAAGAAATGTTTCCCGTCTGTTACCCTCAAACAGTGTCTCTGGCATGTCGAAATGGTTGCATTGTGAGTTTGCCTAAAAAACACAATTTCAAACAATGTTCATGGAACTCAGCAAAAAACCTGTTTACAGCTTGAAAACCCATACATATTGTAGAACTCTCCCGGCCCTCCAGTGCAAAAGCGTTAACAGTTATTTTGGACCTTGTTTTCATGCAAAATGCTGAAAAGAAATGTTCCCTTCATGTTGTTACCCTCGAACAGTGTCTCCTGGCATATGTCAGGAAATAGTTTGCATTGTGGATTTTGCCTTAAAACACGTTTAGACAATGTTCATGGAACTCAGCTTAAAACCTGTTTGCAAGCCCCAAACCATACATATTGTAGAACTTGCTTCGGCTCTCCAGTGCAAAAGCGTGTAAGAGTGATTTAGGACCCTGTTTTCATTCAGAAATACTGAAAAGAAATGTTTCCGTCTGTTACCTCAAACATTGTCTCTGGCATATATTATAAATGGTTGCATTGTGGAATTTTGCCTAAAAACAAAATTTTAGACAATGTTCATGGAACTCAGCCGCAAAACCTGTTTGCAAGCGAAACCCTTACATATTGTAGAACTTCTTGGCCTCCAGTGCAAAAGCGTGTAGGTGATTTTGGACCCTGTTTTCATGCGAAATGCTGAAAAGAAATGTTTCCCGTCTGTTACCCTCAAACAGTGTCTCCTGGCATATGTCGAAATGGTTGCATTGTGGATTTTGCCTAAAAACACGTTTACAGACAATGTTCATGGAACTCAGCTTAAAACCTGTTTGCAGAAAGCCTTGAGAAAACCCTGCATATTGTGATACTTTCGGCCCTCAGTTAAAACGTGTAACAGTGATTTTGGACCCCTGTTTTAGAATACGCGAAATACTGAAAAATGTTTCCCGTCTGTTACCCTCAAACATTGTCTCCCTGGCATATGTGAAATGGGTGCATTGTGGATTTTGCCTAAAAACCACGATTTTAGACAATGTTCATGAACTCAGCTTCAAAACCTATTTGTAGCTTGAGAAAACCCTTTATATTGTAGAACTTACTTGACCCTCCAGTGCAAAACGTGTAACAGTTATTTTGGACTTTGTTTTCATGCAAATGCTGAAAAGAAATGTTTCCGTCTGTTACCCTCAAACAGTGTCTCTGGCATATATCGAAATGGTTGCATTGTGGATTTTGCCTAAAAACACGATTTTGAATAATGTTCATGGAACTCAACTTAAGAACCTGTTTGCAAGCGAAACCACTTACATATTGTAGAGCTTCTTCTGAACCTCCAGTGCAAAAGCGTGTAACAGTGATTTTGGACCCTGTTTTCATGCGAAATGCTGAAAAGAAATGTTTCCCGTCTGTTACCCTCAAACAGTGTCTCTGGCATATGTAGAAATGGTTGCATTGTAGGTTTTGCCTAAAAACCATGATTTTTAGACAATGTTCTTGGAGACTCAGCTTAAAACCTGTTTGCAAGCAAGAAGACCACCAAACATATTGTAGAACTTCGCCCACGGCCCTCAGTGCAAAGCGATACATAGCAACAGTTATTTTGGACCTTGTTTCATGCGAAGTATTTTAGAAAATGTTTCAATCTCATTACCCTCAAACATTGTCTGGCATGTGAAATGGTTGCATTGTGGGTTTTGCCTAAAAGCAGATTTTAGACAATGTTCATGGGCAATCAAAAACCTTTACACAAGCAACGAAGACCACTTACATATTGTAGACTTCACTTGACCCTCCAGTGCAAAACGTGTAACAGTGATTTTGGACCCTGTTTTCATACGAAGTACCGAAAAGTGTTTCGATCTGTTGCCTCAAACGTGTCTCTGGCATATGTCAAATGGTTGCATTGTGGGTTTTAAAAGCACGATTTTAGACAATGTTCATGGAACTCGACTTAAAACCTGTTTGCAAACACGAAACTCCACCATATGAACTGCTTGACCCTCAGTGCCGAAAGCGTTGTAACAGTGATTTTGAACTGCTCTGTGGAAATGCTGAAAAATGTTTCCGTCTGTGCATTGTGGATTTTGCCTAAAAACACGATTTTAGACAATGTTCATAGGACTCAGCAAACAGCAAGCCTTACATAATGTAAATTTCCTTGACCCTCCAATTGCAAACGTGTGATTTATTTTGGACCTTGTTTTCTATGCAAAATGCTGAAAAAATGTTTTCCCCTTCTGTACCCTCAAACAGTGTCTCCTGGCATATGTTAAAATGGTTGCATTGTGGATTTTGCTAAAAGCAAAATTTAGACAATGTTCATGGAACTCAGCTTAAAACCTGTTTGCAAGCAGAAAGCCTACATATTGTAGAACTAAGCCCGGCCCTTCAGTTTTAAGCGTGTAACGTGATTTTGGACCCACTGTTTTCATTCAAAATGCTTGAAATGTTCCGTCTGTTACCCTCAAACATTGTCTTCTAGCATGTATGTCGGGAAATGGTTGCATTGTGGTTTTTTTTAAAAGCACAGTTGAGCCAATGTTCATGGAACTCAGCTTAAACTCTGTTCAAGCTTGGTTCCCTTACATATTGTATAGACTAACGGCCCTCCAGTGCAAGCGTGTAACGATTTTGGAGACCCTGTTTTTCATACTTAATGCTGAAAAGAAATGTTTTCATCTTGTTACCCTCAAGCAGTTGTCTCCTGGCATATGTGAAATGGTTGCATTGTGGATTTCCACTATGCAGGGTGCAATAATGTTCATGGAACTCAGCTTAAAACCTATTTTAACCAAGACCACTCATATTGTAGAACTCTCCCGACCCTCCAGTGCAAAAACGTGCTGTGGGTTATTTTGGACATAACATCTCAAATGCTGAAAAGAAATGTTTTCCTTCTGTTACCCTCAAACAGTGTCTCCCTGGCATATGTCATGAAATGGTTGCATTAGCTGGTTTTTGCCTAAAAACACAATTTTAGACAATGTTCATGGAACTCAGCTTAAAACCTGTTTGCTGGCTTCCAGAAAACCCTTACATATTAGCAGAACTTCCTTGACCCTCAGTGCAAAACGTGCTGTGATTTTGGACCCTGTTTTCATGCGAGAATGCTGAAAAGAAATGTTTCCAGTCTGTTACCCTCAAACATTGTCTCCTGGCATATGTTCAAATGGTTGCATTGTGGTTTTTGCCTAAAAACACGATTTTAGACAATGTTCATGGAACTCCAGCTTAAAACCTGTTTGCAAGCGAGAAACCATCACCCATATTATGAACTTCTTGACCCTCCAGTGCAGCGATGTAACCAGTGATTTTGGATGCCTGTTTTTCATGTGCTGAAAAAGAAATGTTTCCGTCTGTTACCCTCAAACAGTGTCTCTGGCATAGCAAAATGGTTGCATTGTGGATTTTGCTAAAAATACGATTTTAAATAATATTCATGAACTCGAACCAGCCTGTTTGCAAGCTTGAAAACCCTTACATATTGTAGAACTTCCTTGACCCTCAGTACAAAGCGATGTAACAGTTATTTTGGACCTTGTTTTTCATGCAAAATGCTGAAAAGAAATGTTCCGTCTGTTGCCACTCAAACATTGTCTCTGGCATATATTGAAATGATTGCATTGTGGATTTTGCCTTAAAACACGATTTTAGACAATGTTCATGGAACTCAGCTTAAAACCTTTTTGCAAGCTTAGAAACCACTTACATATTGTAGAACATGACCCTCAGTGCAAAACGTGTAACAGTGATTTTGGACCCTGTTTTCATCCAAAATGCTTTGAAAAGTGTTTCCAATCTGTTACCCTCAAGCAGTGTCTCCTGGCATATGCGAAATGGTTGCATTGTGAGTTTGCCTAAAAACACGATTTTAGACAATGTTCATGGAACTCAGCAAGCTTGAAAACCCTTACACATATTGTAAGAACCGCCCGGCCCTCAGTGCAAAACGTGCCAACAGTTATTTTGGACCTTGTTTTCATGCAAAATGCTGAAAAGGAAATGTTTCCCTTCTGTTACCCTCAAACAGTGTCTCTGGCATGTCGAAATGGTTTGCATTGTGGATTTTGCTAAAAACACGATTTTAGACAATGTTCATGGAACTCAATAAAACCTGTTTGCAAGCTTTATTGCCCCAACATATTGTAGAACTACTTGACCCTCCAGTACAAAGCGATGTAACAGTGATTTTGGACCCTGTTTTCATACTTGAAATGTCTGAAAAGAATGTTTTCCGTCTGTTACCCTCAAATATTGTCTCCTGGCATATGTCGAAATGGTTGCATTGTGGATTTATAAAAACCACGATTTTAGACAATGTTCATGGAACTCAGCTTAAAACCTGTTTGCAAGCAAGAAGAACCATACATATTGTAAAACTTCTTGACCCTCCAGTGCAAGCGTGTAACAGTGATTTTGGACCCTGTTTTCATGCGAAATGCTGAAAAGAAATGTTTCCGTCTGTACCCTCAAACAGTGTCTCATAGCATATGTGAAATGGTTTGCATTGTGGATTTTGCTAAAACACGATTTTAAATAATGTTCATGGAACTCAGCTCAAAACCTGTTTGCAAGCAGAAAGCCCTTAAATATTGTAGAACTCTTTTGACCCTCAGTGCAAAAGCGATGGCAACAGTTATTTTGGACCTTGTTTTCATGCAAAATGCTGAAAAGAAATGTTTCCACGTCTGTTACCCTCAAACAGTGTCTCCTGGCATATGTCGAGAAATGGGTTGCATTGTGGATTTTGCCTAAAAGCACGATTTTAGACAATGTTCATGGAACTCAACAAAACCTGTTTGCAAGCTTGAAACCACCCATATTGTAGAACTTGCTTGACTCTCCAATTGCAAAACGTGTAAGTGTTTTGGACCCTGTTTTCATGCAATGAAAAAAATGTTTCCGTCTGTGCACCACTCAAACATTGTCTCCTGGCATATA
>NW_025536685.1:0-52312 GCF_020615455.1 Coregonus clupeaformis
ACTATAACTACCATAGAACTCAGAGATAGTCTATAGACCAATACAGCAGTAGGACTATAACTACCATAGAACTCAGAGATAGTCTATAGACCAACACAGCAGTAGGACTATAACTACCATAGAACTCAGAGATAGTCCCATAGACCAACACAGCAGTAGGACTATAACTACCATAGAACTCAGAGATAGTCTATAGACCAACACAGCAGTAGGACTATAACTACCATAGAACTCAGAGATAGTCTATAGACCAACACAGCAGTAGGACTATAACTACCATAGAACTCAGAGATAGTCTATAGACCAATACAGCAGTAGGACTATAACTACCATAGAACTCAGAGATAGTCTATAGACCAATACAGCAGTAGGACTATAACTACCATAGAACTCAGAGATAGTCTATAGACCAACACAGCAGTAGGACTATAACTACCATAGAACTCAGAGACAGTCTATAGACCAACACAGCAGTAGGACTATAACTACCATAGAACTCAGAGATAGTCTATAGACCAACACAGCAGTAGGACTATAACTACCATAGAACTCAGAGATAGTCTATAGACCAACACAGCAGTAGGACTATAACTACCATAGAACTCAGAGATAGTCTATAGACCAACACAGCAGTAGGACTATAACTACCATAGAACTCAGAGATAGTCTATAGACCAATACAGCAGTAGGACTATAACTACCATAGAACTCAGAGATAGTCTATAGACCAACACAGCAGTAGGACTATAACTACCATAGAACTCAGAGATAGTCTATAGGCCAACACAGCAGTAGGACTATAACTACCATAGAACTCAGAGATAGTCTATAGACCAATACAGCAGTAGGGACTATAACTACCATAGAACTCAGAGATAGTCTATAGACCAACACAGCAGTAGGACTATAACTACCATAGAACTCAGAGATAGTCTACAGACCAACACAGCAGTAGGACTATAACTACCATAGAACTCAGAGATAGTCTATAGACCAACACAGCAGTAGGGCTATAACTACCATAGAACTCAGAGATAGTCTATAGACCAACACAGCAGTAGGACTATAACTACCATAGAACTCAGATATAGTCTATAGACCAATACAGCAGTAGGACTATAACTACCATAGAACTCAGAGATAGTATATAGACCAATACAGCAGTAGGACTATAACTACTATAGAACTCAGAGATAGTCTATAGACCAATACAGCAGTAGGACTATAACTACCATAGAACTCAGAGATAGTCTATAGACCAACACAGCAGTAGGACTATAACTACCATAGAACTCAGAGATAGTCTATAGACCAACACAGCAGTAGGACTATAACTACCATAGAACTCAGAGATAGTCTATAGACCAACACAGCAGTAGGACTATAACTACCATAGAACTCAGAGATAGTCTATAGACCAACACAGCAGTAGGACTATAAATACCATAGAACTCAGAGATAGTCTATAGACCAATACAGCAGTAGGACTATAACTACCATAGAACTCAGAGATAGTCTATAGAGCCAACACAGCAGTAGGACTATAACTACCATAGAACTCAGGGAGATAGTCTATAGACCAACACAGCAGGAGGACTATAACTACCATAGAACTCAGAGATAGTCTATAGACCAATACAGCAGTAGGGACTATAACTACCATAGAACTCAGAGATAGTCTATAGACCAACACAGCAGTAGGACTATAACTACCATAGAACTCAGAGATAGTCTATAGACCAACACAGCAGTAGGACTATAAACTACCATAGAACTCAGAGATAGTCTATAGACCAACACAGCAGTAGGACTATAACTACTATAGAACTCAGAGATAGTCTATAGACCAATGCAGCAGTAGGACTATAACTACCATAGAACTCAGAGATAGTCTATAGACCAACACAGCAGTAGGACTATAACTACCAGTAGAACTCAGAGATAGTCTATGGACCAACACAGCAGGGAGGACTATAACTACCATAGAACTCAGAGATAGTCTATAGACCAATACAGCAGTAGGACTATAACTACCATAGAACTCAGAGATAGTCTAGACCAACACAGCAGTAGGACTATAACTCACCATAGAACTCAGAGATAGTCTATAGACCAACACAGCAGTAGGACTATAACTACCATAGAACTCAGAGATAGTCTATAGACCAACACAGCAGTAGGACTATAACTGCCATAGAACTCAGAGATAGTCTATAGACCAATACAGCAGTAGGACTATAACTACCATAGAACTCAGAGATAGTCTATAGACCAACACAGCAGTAGGACTATAACTACCATAGAACTCAGAGATAGTCTATAGACCAACACAGCAGTAGGACTATAACTCCATAGAACTCAGAGACAGTCTATAGACCAACACAGCAGTAGGACTATAACTACCTAGAACTCAGAGATAGTCTATAGACCAACACAGCAGTAGGACTATAACTACCATAGAACTCAGAGATAGTCTAGATAATACAGCAGTAGGGACTATAACTACATAGAACTCAGAGATAGTCTATAGACCAACACAGCAGTAGGACTATAACTACCATAGAACTCAGAGATAGTCTATAGACCAACACAGCAGTAGGACTATAACTACCATAGAACTCAGAGATAGTCTATAGACCAACACAGCAGTAGGACTATAACTACCATAGAACTCAGAGATAGTCTATAGACCAACACAGCAGTAGGACTATAAGTACCATAGAACTCAGAGATAGTCTATAGACCAACACAGCAGTAGGACTATAACTACCATAGAACTCAGATATAGTCTATAGACCAATACAGCAGTAGGACTATAACTACCATAGAACTCAGAGATAGTATATAGACCAACACAGCAGTAGGACTATAACTACCATAGAACTCAGAGATAGTTTATAGACCAACACAGCAGTAGGACTATGACTACCATAGAACTCAGAGATAGTCTATAGACCAACACAGCAGTAGGACTATAACTACCATAGAACTCAGAGATAGTCTATAGACCAACACAGCAGTAGGACTATAACTACCATAAAACTCAGAGATAGTCTATAGACCAACACAGCAGTAGGACTATAACTACCATAGAACTCAGAGATAGTCTATAGACCAACACAGCAGTAGGACTATAACTACCATAGAACTCAGAGATAGTCTATAGACCAATACAGCAGTGGACTATAACTACCATAGAACTCGAGAGATAGTCTATAGACCAACACAGCAGTAGGACTATAACTACCATAGAACTCAGATATAGTCTATAGACCAACACAGCAGTAGGACTATAACTACCATAGAACTCAGAGATAGTCTATAGACCAACACAGCAGTAGGACTATAACTACCATAGAACTCAGAGATAGTCTATAGACCAACACAGCAGTAGGACTATAACTACCATAGAACTCAGATATAGTCCATAGACCAACACAGCAGTAGGACTATAACTACCATAGAACTCAGAGATAGTCTATAGACCAACACAGCAGTAGGACTATAAATACCATAGAACTCAGAGATAGTCTATAGACCAATACAGCAGTAGGACTATAACTACCATAGAACTCAGAGATAGTCTATAGACCAACACAGCAGTAGGGACTATAACTACCATGGAACTCAGAGATAGTCTATAGACCAACACAGCAGGAGGACTATAACTACCATAGAACTCAGAGATAGTCTATAGACCAATACAGCAGTAGGACTACAACTACCATAGAACTCAGAGATAGTCTACAGACCAACACAGCAGTAGGACTATAACTACCATAGAACTCAGAGATAGTCTATAGACCAACACAGCAGTAGGACTATAACTACCATAGAACTCAGAGATAGTCTATAGACCAATACAGCAGTAGGACTATAACTACCATAGAACTCAGAGATAAGTCTATAGACCAACACAGCAGTAGGACTATAACTACCATAGAACTCAGAGATAGTCTATAGACCAACACAGCAGGAGGACTATAACTACCATAGAACTCAGAGATAGTCTATAGACCAATCACAGCAGTAGGACTAAACTACTTCATAGAACTCAGAGATAGTCTATAGACCAACACAGCAGTAGGGACTATAACTACCATAGAACTCAGAGATAGTCTATAGACCAACACAGCAGTAGGACTATAACTACCATAGAACTCAGAGATAGTCATAGACCAACACAGCAGTAGGACTATAACTACCATAGAACTCAGAGATAGTCTATAGACCAATACAGCAGTAGGACTATAACTACCATAGAACTCAGAGATAGTCTATAGACCAACACAGCAGTAGGACTATAACTACCATAGAACTCAGAGATAGTCTATAGACCAACACAGCAGTAGGGACTATAACTACCATAGAACTCAGAGATAGTCTAGTAGACCAACACAGCAGTAGGACTATAACTACCATAGAACTCAGAGATAGTCTATAGACCAACACAGCAGTAGGACTATAACTACCATAGAACTCAGAGATAGTCTATAGACCAATACAGCAGTAGGACTATAACTACCATAGAACTCAGAGATAGTCTATAGACCAACACAGCAGTAGGACTATAACTACCATAGAACTCAGAGATAGTCTATAGACCAACACAGCAGTAGGACTATAACTACCATAGAACTCAGAGATAGTCTATAGACCAACACAGCAGTAGGACTATAACTACCATAGAACTCAGAGATAGTCTATAGACCAACACAGCAGTAGGACTATAAGTACCATAGAACTCAGAGATAGTCTATATACCAACACAGCAGTAGGACTATAACTACCATAGGAACTCAGATATAGTCTATAGACCAATACAGCAGTAGGACTATAACTACCATAGAACTCAGAGATAGTATATAGACCAACACAGCAGTAGGACTATAACTACCATAGAACTCAGAGATAGTTTATAGACCAACACAGCAGTAGGACTATGACTACCATAGAACTCAGAGATAGTCTATAGACCAACACAGCAGTAGGTACTATAACTACCATAGAACTCAGAGATAGTCTATAGACCAACACAGCAGTAGGACTATAACTACCATAAAACTCAGAGATAGTCTATAGACCAACACAGCAGTAGGACTATAACTACCATAGAACTCAGAGATAGTCTATAGACCAGCACAGCAGTAGGACTATAACTACCATAGAACTCAGAGATAGTCTATAGACCAATACAGCAGTAGGACTATAACTACCATAGAACTCAAGAGATAGTCTATAGACCAACACAGCAGTAGGACTATAACTACCATAGAACTCAGATATAGTCTATAGACCAATACAGCAGTAGGACTATAACTACCATAGAACTCAGAGATAGTCTATAGACCAACACAGCAGTAGGACTATAACTACCATAGAACTCAGAGATAGTCTATAGACCAACACAGCAGTAGGACTATAACTACCATAGAACTCCAGAGATAGTCTATAGACCAACACAGCAGTAGGACTATAACTACCATAGAACTCAGAGATAGTCTATAGACCAACACAGCAGTAGGACTATAACTACCATAGAACTCAGAGATAGTCTATAGACCAACACAGCAGTAGGACTATAACTACCATAGAACTCAGAGATAGTCATAGACCAACACAGCAGTAGGACTATAACTACCATAGAACTCAGAGATAGTCTATAGACCAACACAGCAGTAGGACTATAACTACCATAGAACTCAGAGATAGTCTATAGACCAACACAGCAGTAGGACTATAAGTACCATAGAACTCAGAGATAGTCTATAAGTCAACACAGCAGTAGGAATATAACTACCATAGAACTCAGAGATAGTCTATAGACCAACACAGCAGTAGGACTATAACTACCATAGAACTCAGAGATAGTCTATAGACCAACACAGCAGTAGGACTATAACTACCATAGAACTCAGAGATAGTCCATAGACCAACACAGCAGTAGGACTATAACTACCATAGAACTCAGAGATAGTCTATAGACCAACACAGCAGTAGGACTATAACTACCATAGAACTCAGAGATAGTCTATAGACCAATACAGCAGTAGGACTATAACTACCATAGAACTCAGAGATAGTCTATAGACCAATACAGCAGTAGGACTATAACTACCATAGAACTCAGAGATAGTCTATAGACCAACACAGCAGTAGGACTATAACTACCATAGAACTCAGAGATAGTCTATAGACCAACACAGCAGTAGGACTATAACTACCATAGAACTCCAGAGATAGTCTATAGGTCAACACAGCAGTAGGACTATAACTACCATAGAACTCAGAGATAATCTATAGACCAACACAGCAGTAGGACTATAACTACCATAGAACTCAGAGATAGTCTATAGACCAACACAGCAGTAGGACTATAACTACCATAGAACTCAGAGATAGTCTATAGACCAACACAGCAGTAGGACTATAACTACCATAGAACTCAGAGATAGTCTATAGACCAATACAGCAGTAGGACTATAACTACCATAGAACTCAGAGATAGTCTATAGACCAACACAGCAGTAGGACTATAACTACCATAGAACTCAGAGATAGTCTATAGACCAACACAGCAGTAGGACTATAACTACCATAGAACTCAGAGATAGTCTATAGACCAACACAGCAGTAGGACTATAACTACCATAGAACTCAGAGATAGTCTATAGACCAACACAGCAGTAGGACTATAAGTACCATAGAACTCAGAGATAGTCTATAGACCAATACAGCAGTAGGACTATAACTACCATAGAACTCAGATATAGTCTATAGACCAATACAGCAGTAGGACTATAACTACCATAGAACTCAGAGATAGTATATAGACCAACACAGCAGTAGGACTATAACTACCATAGAACTCAGAGATAGTCTATGAGACCAACACAGCAGTAGGACTATGACTACCATAGAACTCAGAGAATAGTCTATAGACCAACACAGCAGTAGGACTATAACTACCATAGAACTCAGAGATAGTCTATAGACCAACACAGCAGTAGGACTATAACTACCATAGAACTCAGAGATAGTCATAGACCAACACAGCAGTAGGACTATAACTACCATAGAACTCAGAGATAGTCTATAGACCAGCACAGCAGTAGGACTATAACTACCATAGAACTCAGAGATAGTCTATAGACCAATACAGCAGTAGGACTATAACTACCATAGAACTCAGAGATAGTCTATAGACCAACACAGCAGTAGGACTATAACTACCATAGAACTCAGATATAGTCTATAGACCAATACAGCAGTAGGACTATAACTACCATAGAACTCAGAGATAGTCTATAGACCAACACAGCAGTAGGACTATAACTACCATAGAACTCAGAGATAGTCTATAGACCAACACAGCAGTAGGACTATAACTACCATAGAACTCAAAGATAATCTATAGACCAACACAGCAGTAGGACTATAACTACCATAGAACTCAGAGATAGTCTATAGACCAACACAGCAGTAGGACTATAACTACCATAGAACTCAGAGATAGTCTATAGACCAACACAGCAGTAGGACTATAACTACCATAGAACTCAGAGATAGTCTATAGACCAACACAGCAGTAGGACTATAACTACCATAGAACTCAGAGATAGTCTATAGACCAACACAGCAGTAGGACTATAACTACCATAGAACTCAGAGATAGTCTATAGACCAACACAGCAGTAGGACTATAACTACCATAGAACTCAGAGATAGTCTATAGACCAACACAGCAGTAGGACCATAACTACCATAGAACTCAGAGATAGTCTATAGACCAACACAGCAGTAGGACTATAACTACCATAGAACTCAGTGATAGTCTATAGACCAACACAGCAGTAGGACTATAAGTACCATAGAACTCGAGAGATAGTCTATAAGTCAACACAGCAGTAGGACTATAACTACCATAGAACTCAGAGATAGTCTATAGACCAACACAGCAGTAGGACTATAACTACCATAGAACTCGAGAGATAGTCTATAGACCAACACAGCAGTAGGACTATAACTACCATAGAACTCAGAGATAGTCTATAGACCAACACAGCAGTAGGACTATAACTACCATAGAACTCAGAGATAGTCTATAGACCAACACAGCAGTAGGACTATAACTGCCATAGAACTCAGAGATAGTCTATAGACCAATACAGCAGTAGGACTATAACTACCATAGAACTCAGAGATAGTCTATAGACCAATACAGCAGTAGGACTATAACTACCATAGAACTCAGAGATAGTCTATAGACCAACACAGCAGTAGGACTATAACTACCATAGAACTCAGAGATAGTCTATAGACCAACACAGCAGTAGGACTATAACTACCATAGAACTCAGAGATAGTCTATAGGGTCAACACAGCAGTAGGACTATAACTACCATAGAACTCAGAGATAATCTATAGACCAACACAGCAGTAGGACTATAACTACCATAGAACTCAGAGATAGTCTATAGACCAACACAGCAGTAGGACTATAACTACCATAGAACTCAGAGATAGTCTATAGACCAATACAGCAGTAGGACTATAACTACCATAGAACTCAGAGATAGTCTATAGACCAATACAGCAGTAGGACTATAACTACCATAGAACTCAGAGATAGTCTATAGACCAACACAGCAGTAGGACTATAACTACCATAGAACTCAGAGATAGTCTATAGACCAATACAGCAGTAGGACTATAACTACCATAGAACTCAGAGATAGTCTATAGACCAACACAGCAGTAGGACTATAACTACCATAGAACTCAGAGATAGTCTATAGACCAAGACAGCAGTAGGACTATAACTACCATAGAACTCAGAGATAGTCTATAGACCAATACAGCAGTAGGACTATAACTACCATAGAACTCCAGAGATAGTCTATAGACCAAAACAGCAGTAGGACTATAACTACCATAGAACTCAGAGATAGTCTATAGACCAACACAGCAGTAGGACTATAACTACCATAGAACTCAGAGATAGTCTATAGACCAATACAGCAGTAGGACTATAACTACGCATAGAACTCAGAGATAGTCTATAGACCAACACAGCAGTAGGACTATAAGTACCATAGAACTCAGAGATAGTCTATAGACCAATACAGCAGTAGGACTATAACTACCATAGAACTCAGAGATAGTCTATAGACCAACACAGCAGTAGGACTATAACTACCATAGGAACTCAGAGATAGTCTATAGACCAATACAGCAGTAGGACTATAACTACCATAGAACTCAGAGATAGTCTATAGACCAACACAGCAGTAGGACTATAACTACCATAGAACTCAGAGATAGTCTATAGACCAACACAGCAGTAGGACTATAACTACCATAGAACTCAGAGATAGTCTATAGACCAACACAGCAGTAGGACTATAACTACCATAGAACTCAGAGATAGTCTATAGACCAACACAGCAGTAGGACTATAACTACCATAGAACTCAGAGATAGTCTATAGACCAACACAGCAGTAGGACTATAACTACCATAGAACTCAGAGATAGTCTATAGACCAACACAGCAGTAGGACTATAACTACCATAGAACTCAGGAGATAGTCTATAGACCAACACAGCAGTAGGACTATAACTACCATAGAACTCAGAGATAGTCCATAGACCAATGCAGCAGTAGGACTATAACTACCATAGAACTCAGAGATAGTCTATAGACCAACACAGCAGTAGGACTATAACTACCATAGAACTCAGAGATAGTCTATAGACCAAGACAGCAGTAGGACTATAACTACCATAGAACTCAGAGATAGTCTATAGACCAATACAGCAGTAGGACTATAACTACCATAGAACTCAGAGATAGTCTATAGACCAAAACAGCAGTAGGACTATAACTACCATAGAACTCAGAGATAGTCTATAGACCAACACAGCAGTAGGACTATAACTACCATAGAACTCAGAGATAGTCTATAGACCAATACAGCAGTAGGACTATAACTACCATAGAACTCAGAGATAGTCTATAGACCAACACAGCAGTAGGACTATAAGTACCATAGAACTCAGAGATAGTCTATAGACCAATACAGCAGTAGGACTATAACTACCATAGAACTCAGAGATAGTCTATAGACCAACACAGCAGTAGGACTATAACTACCATAGAACTCAGAGATAGTCTATAGACCAATACAGCAGTAGGACTATAACTACCATAGAACTCAGAGATAGTCTATAGACCAACACAGCAGTAGGACTATAACTACCATAGAACTCAGAGATAGTCTATAGACCAACACAGCAGTAGGACTATAACTACCATAGAACTCAGAGATAGTCTATAGACCAACACAGCAGTAGGACTATAACTACCATAGAACTCAGAGATAGTCTATAGACCAACACAGCAGTAGGACTATAACTACCATAGAACTCAGAGATAGTCTATAGACCAACACAGCAGTAGGACTATAACTACCATAGAACTCAGAGATAGTCTATAGACCAACACAGCAGTAGGACTATAACTACCATAGAACTCAGAGATAGTCTATAGACCAACACAGCAGTAAGGACTATAACTACCATAGAACTCAGAGATAGTCTATAGACCATACACAGCAGTAGGGACTATAACTACCATAGAACTCAGAGATAGTCTATAGACCAATACAGCAGTAGGACTATAACTACCATAGAACTCAGAGATAGTCTATAGACCAACACAGCAGTAGGACTATAAGTACCATAGAACTCAGAGATAGTCTATAGACCAATACAGCAGTAGGACCATAACTACCATAGAACTCAGAGATAGTCTATAGACCAACACAGCAGTAGGACTATAACTACCATGAGAACTCAGAGATAGTCTATAGACCAATACAGCAGTAGGACTATAACTACCATAGAACTCAGAGATAGTCTATAGACCAACACAGCAGTAGGACTATAACTACCATAGAACTCAGAGATAGTCTATAGACCAATACAGCAGTAGGACTATAACTACCATAGAACTCAGAGATAGTCTATAGACCAACACAGCAGTAGGACTATAACTACCATAGAACTCAGAGATAGTCTATAGACCAACACAGCAGTAGGACTATAACTACCATAGAACTCAGAGATAGTCTATAGACCAACACAGCAGTAGGACTATAACTACCATAGAACTCAGAGATAGTCTATAGACCAACACAGCAGTAGGACTATAACTACCATAGAACTCAGAGATAGTCTATAGACCAACACAGCAGTAGGACTATAACTACCATAGAACTCAGAGATAGTCTATAGACCAACACAGCAGTAGGACTATAACTACCATAGAACTCAGAGATAGTCTATAGACCAACACAGCAGTAGGACTATAACTACCATAGAACTCAGAGATAGTCTATAGACCAACACAGCAGTAGGACTATAACTACCATTGAACTCAGAGATAGTCTATAGACCAACACAGCAGTAGGTCTATAACTACCATAGAACTCAGAGATAGTCTATAGACCAACACAGCAGTAGGACTATAACTACCATAGAACTCAGAGATAGTCTACAGACCAACACAGCAGTAGGACTATAACTACCATAGATCTCAGAGATAGTCTATAGACCAACACAGCAGTAGGACTATAAGTACCATAGAACTCAGAGATAGTCTATAGACCAACACAGCAGTAGGACTATAACTACCATAGAACTCAGAGATAGTCTATAGACCAACACAGCAGTAGGACTATAACTACCATAGAACTCAGAGATAGTCTATAGACCAATGCAGCAGTAGGACTATAACTACCATAGAACTCAGAGACAGTCTATAGACCAACACAGCAGTAGGACTATAACTACCATAGAACTCAGGAGATAGTCTATAGACCAACACAGCAGTAGGACTATAACTACCATAGAACTCAGAGATAGTCTATAGACCAACACAGCAGTAGGACTATAACTACCATAGAACTCAGAGATAGTCTATAGACCAACACAGCAGTAGGACTATAACTACCATAGAACTCAGAGATAGTCTATAGACCAACACAGCAGTAGGACTATAACTACCATAGAACTCAGAGATAGTCTATAGACCAACACAGCAGTAGGACTATAACTACCATAGAACTCAGAGATAGTCTATAGACCAACACAGCAGTAGGACTATAACTACCATAGAACTCAGAGATAGTCTATAGACCAACACAGCAGTAGGACTATAACTACCATAGAACTCAGAGATAGTCTATAGACCAACACAGCAGTAGGACTATAACTACCATAGAACTCAGAGATAGTCTATAGACCAATACAGCAGTAGGACTATAACTACCATAGAACTCGGAGATAGTCTATAGACCAACACAGCAGTAGGACTATAACTACCATAGAACTCAGAGATAGTCTATAGACCAACACAGCAGTAGGACTATAACTACCATAGAACTCAGAGATAGTCTATAGACCAACACAGCAGTAGGACTATAACTACCATAGAACTCAGAGATAGTCTATAGACCAATACAGCAGTAGGACTATAACTACCGATAGAACTCAGAGATAGTCTATAGACCAACACAGCAGTAGGACTATAACTACCATAGAACTCAGAGAGATAGTCTATAGACCAATACAGCAGTAGGACTATAACTACCATAGAACTCAGAGATAGTCTATAGACCAACACAGCAGTAGGACTATAACTACCATAGAACTCAGAGATAGTCTATAGACCAACACAGCAGTAGGACTATAACTACCATAGAACTCAGAGATAGTCTATAGACCAACACAGCAGTAGGACTATAACTACCATAGAACTCAGAGATAGTCTATAGACCAATACAGCAGTAGGACTATAACTACCATAGAACTCAGAGATAGTCTATAGACCAAAACAGCAGTAGGACTATAACTACCATAGAACTCAGAGATAGTCTATAGACCAAAACAGCAGTAGGACTATAACTACCATAGAACTCAGAGATAGTCTATAGACCAACACAGCAGTAGGACTATAACTACCATAGAACTCCAGAGATAGTCTATAGACCAATACAGCAGTAGGACTATAACTACCATAGAACTCAGGAGATAGTCTATAGACCAACACAGCAGTAGGACTATAAGTACCATAGAACTCAGAGATAGTCTATAGACCAATACAGCAGTAGGACTATAACTACCATAGAACTCAGAGATAGTCTATAGACCAACACAGCAGTAGGACTATAACTACCATAGAACTCAGAGATAGTCTATAGACCAATACAGCAGTAGGACTATAACTACCATAGAACTCAGAGATAGTCTATAGACCAACACAGCAGTAGGACTATAACTACTATAGAACTCAGAGATAGTCTATAGACCAACACAGCAGTAGGACTATAACTACCATAGAACTCAGAGATAGTCTATAGACCAACACAGCAGTAGGACTATAACTACCATAGAACTCCAGAGATAGTCTATAGACCAACACAGCAGTAGGACTATAACTACCATAGAACTCAGAGATAGTCTATAGACCAACACAGGCAGTAGGACTATAACTACCATAGAACCTCAGAGATAGTCTATAGACCAACACAGCAGTAGGACTATAACTACCATAGAACTCAGAGATAGTCTATAGACCAACACAGCAGTAGGACTATAACTACCATAGAACTCAGAGATAGTCTATAGACCAACACAGCAGTAGGGACTATAACTACCATAGAACTCAGAGATAGTCTATAGACCAATACAGCAGTAGGACTATAACTACCATAGAACTCAGAGATAGTCTATAGACCAACACAGCAGTAGGACTATAAAGTACCATAGAACTCAGAGATAGTCTATAGACCAATACAGCAGTAGGACTATAACTACCATAGAACTCAGAGATAGTCTATAGACCAACACAGCAGTAGGACTATAACTACCATAGAACTCAGAGATAGTCTATAGACCAATACAGCAGTAGGACTATAACTACCATAGAACTCAGAGATAGTCTATAGACCAACACAGCAGTAGGGACTATAACTACCATAGAACTCAGAGATAGTCTATAGACCAATCACAGCAGTAGGACTATAACTACCATAGAACTCAGAGATAGTCTATAGACCAACACAGCAGTAGGACTATAACTACCATAGAACTCTCAGAGATAGTCCTATAGACCAAACACAGCAGTAGGACTATAACTACCATAGAACTCAGAGATAGTCTATAGACCAACACAGCAGTAGGACTATAACTACCATAGAACTCAGAGATAGTCTATAGACCAACACAGCAGTAGGACTATAACTACCATAGAACTCAGAGATAGTCTATAGACCAACACAGCAGTAGGACTATAACTACCATAGAACTCAGAGATAGTCTATAGACCAACACAGCAGTAGGACTATAACTACCATAGAACTCAGAGATAGTCTATAGACCAACACAGCAGTAGGACTATAACTACCATAGAACTCAGAGATAGTCTATAGACCAACACAGCAGTAGGACTATAACTACCATTGAACTCAGAGATAGTCTATAGACCAACACAGCAGTAGGTCTATAACTACCATAGAACTCAGAGATAGTCTATAGACCAACACAGCAGTAGGACTATAACTACCATAGAACTCAGAGATAGTCTATAGACCAACACAGCAGTAGGACTATAACTACCATAGATCTCAGAGATAGTCTATAGACCAACACAGCAGTAGGACTATAAGTACCATAGAACTCAGAGATAGTCTATAGACCAACACAGCAGTAGGACTATAACTACCATAGAACTCAGAGATAGTCTATAGACCAACACAGCAGTAGGACTATAACTACCATAGAACTCAGAGATAGTCTATAGACCAATGCAGCAGTAGGACTATAACTACCATAGAACTCAGAGATAGTCTATAGACCAAGACAGCAGTAGGACTATAACTACCACAGAACTCAGAGATAGTCTACAGACCAACACAGCAGTAGGACTATAACTACCATAGAACTCAGAGATAGTCTATAGACCAACACAGCAGTAGGACTATAACTACCATAGAACTCGAGATAGTCTATAGACCAACACAGCAGTAGGACTATAACTGTACCATAGAACTCAGAGATAGTCTATAGACCAACACAGCAGTAGGACTATAACTACCATAGAACTCAGAGATAGTCTATAGACCAACACAGCAGTAGAGACTATAACTACCATAGAACTCAGAGATAGTCTATAGACCAACACAGCAGTAGGACTATAACTACCATAGAACTCAGAGATAGTCTATAGACCAACACAGCAGTAGGACTATAACTACCATAGAACTCAGAGATAGTCTATAGACCAACACAGCAGTAGGACTATAACTACCATAGAACTCAGAGATAGTCTATAGACCAATACAGCAGTAGGACTATAACTACCATATAACTCAGAGATAGTCTATAGACCAACACAGCAGTAGGACTATAAGTACCATAGAACTCAGAGATAGTCTATAGACCAATACAGCAGTAGGACTATAACTACCATAGAACTCAGAGATAGTCTATAGACCAACACAGCAGTAGGACTATAACTACCATAGAACTTCAGAGATAGTCTATAGACCAATACAGCAGTAGGAATATAACTACCATAGAACTCAGAGATAGTCTATAGACCGAACACAGTAGCAGGACTATAACTACCATAGAACTCAGAGATAGTCTATAGACCAATACAGCAGTAGGACTATAACTACCATAGAACTCAGAGATAGTCTATAGACCAACACAGCAGTAGGGACTATAACTACCATAGAACTCAGAGATAGTCTATAGACCAACACAGCAGTAGGACTATAACTACCATAGAACTCAGGAGATAGTCTATAGACCAACACAGCAGTAGGACTATAACTACCATAGAACTCAGAGATAGTCTATAGACCAACACAGCAGTAGGACTATAACTACCATAGAACTCAGAGATAGTCTATAGACCAACACAGCAGTAGGACTATAACTACCACTAGAACTCAGAGATAGTCTATAGACCAACACAGCAGTAGGACTATAACTACCATAGAACTCAGAGATAGTCTATAGACCAACACAGCAGTAGGACTATAACTTACCATAGAACTCAGAGATAGTCTATAGACCAACACAGCAGTAGGACTATAACTACCATAGAACTCAGAGATAGTCTATAGACCAACACAGCAGTAGGACTATAACTACCATAGAACTCGAGAGATAGTCTATAGACCAACACAGCAGTAGGACTATAACTACCATAGAACTCAGAGATAGTCTATAGACCAACACAGCAGTAGGACTATAACTACCATAGAACTCAGAGATAGTCTATAGACCAACACAGCAGTAGGACTATAACTACCATAGAACTCAGAGATAGTCTATAGACCAACACAGCAGTAGGACCATAACTACCATAGAACTCAGAGATAGTCTATAGACCAACACAGCAGTAGGACTATAACTACCATAGAACTCAGTGATAGTCTATAGACCAACACAGCAGTAGGACTATAAGTACCATAGAACTCAGAGATAGTCTATAAGTCAACACAGCAGTAGGACTATAACTACCATAGAACTCAGAGATAGTCTATAGACCAACACAGCAGTAGGACTATAACTACCATAGAACTCAGAGATAGTCTATAGACCAACACAGCAGTAGGACTATAACTACCATAGAACTCAGAGATAGTCTATAGACCAACACAGCAGTAGGACTATAACTACCATAGAACTCAGAGATAGTCTATAGACCAACACAGCAGTAGGACTATAACTACCATAGAACTCAGAGATAGTCTATAGACCAATACAGCAGTAGGACTATAACTACCATAGAACTCAGAGATAGTCTATAGACCAATACAGCAGTAGGACTATAACTACCATAGAACTCAGAGATAGTCTATAGACCAACACAGCAGTAGGACTATAACTACCATAGAACTCAGAGATAGTCTATAGACCAACACAGCAGTAGGACTATAACTACCATAGAACTCAGAGATAGTCAGGTCAACACAGCAGTAGGACTATAACTACCATAGAACTCAGAGATAATCTATAGACCAACACAGCAGTAGGACTATAACTACCATAGAACTCAGAGATAGTCTATAGACCAACACAGCAGTAGGACTATAACTACCATAGAACTCAGAGATAGTCTATAGACCAATACAGCAGTAGGACTATAACTACCATAGAACTCAGAGATAGTCTATAGACCAATACAGCAGTAGGACTATAACTACCATAGAACTCAGAGATAGTCTATAGACCAACACAGCAGTAGGACTATAACTACCATAGAACTCAGAGATAGTCTATAGACCAATGCAGCAGTAGGACTATAACTACCATAGAACTCAGAGATAGTCTATAGACCAACACAGCAGTAGGACTATAACTACCATAGAACTCAGAGATAGTCTATAGACCAAGACAGCAGTAGGACTATAACTACCATAGAACTCAGAGATAGTCTATAGACCAATACAGCAGTAGGACTATAACTACCATAGAACTCAGAGATAGTCTATAGACCAAAACAGCAGTAGGACTATAACTACCATAGAACTCAGAGATAGTCTATAGACCAACTATAGCAGTAGGACTATAACTACCATAGAACTCAGAGATAGTCTATAGACCAATACAGCAGTAGGACTATAACTACCATAGAACTCAGAGATAGTCTATAGACCAACACAGCAGTAGGACTATAAGTACCATAGAACTCAGAGATAGTCTATAGACCAATACAGCAGTAGGACTATAACTACCATAGAACTCAGAGATAGTCTATAGACCAACACAGCAGTAGGACTATAACTACCATAGAACTCAGAGATAGTCTATAGACCAATACAGCAGTAGGACTATAACTACCATAGAACTCAGAGATAGTCTATAGACCAACACAGCAGTAGGACTATAACTACCATAGAACTCAGAGATAGTCTATAGACCAACACAGCAGTAGGACTATAACTACCATAGAACTCAGAGATAGTCTATAGACCAATACAGCAGTAGGACTATAACTACCATAGAACTCAGAGATAGTCTATAGACCAACACAGCAGTAGGACTATAACTACCATAGAACTCAGAGATAGTCTATAGACCAACCAGCAGTAGGGACTATAACTACCATAGAACTCAGAGACAGTCTATAGACCAACACAGCAGTAGGACTATAACTACCATAGAAACTCAGAGATAGTCTATAGACCAACACAGCAGTAGGACTATAACTACCATAGAACTCAGAGATAGTCTATAGACCAACACAGCAGTAGGACTATAACTACCATAGAACTCAGAGATAGTCTATAGACCAATACAGCAGTAGGACTATAACTACCATAGAACTCAGAGATAGTCTATAGACCAACACAGCAGTAGGACTATAAGTACCATAGAACTCAGAGATAGTCTATAGACCAATACAGCAGTAGGACTATAACTACCATAGAACTCAGAGATAGTCTATAGACCAACACAGCAGTAGGACTATAACTACCATAGAACTCAGAGATAGTCTATAGACCAATACAGCAGTAGGACTATAACTACCATAGAACTCAGAGATAGTCTATAGACCAACACAGCAGTAGGACTATAACTACCATAGAACTCAGAGATAGTCTATAGACCAATACAGCAGTAGGACTATAACTACCATAGAACTCAGAGATAGTCTATAGACCAACACAGCAGTAGGACTATAACTACCATAGAACTCAGAGATAGTCTATAGACCAACACAGCAGTAGGACTATAACTACCATAGAACTCAGAGATAGTCTATAGACCAACACAGCAGTAGGACTATAACTACCATAGAACTCAGAGATAGTCTATAGACCAACACAGCAGTAGGACTATAACTACCATAGAACTCAGAGATAGTCTATAGACCAACACAGCAGTAGGACTATAACTACCATAGAACTCAGAGATAGTCTATAGACCAACTACAGCAGTAGGACTATAACTACCATAGAACTCAGAGATAGTCTATAGACCAACACAGCAGTAGGACTATAACTACCATAGAACTCAGAGATAGTCTATAGACCAACACAGCAGTAGGACTATAACTACCATAGAACTCAGAGATAGTCTATAGACCAACACAGCAGTAGGTCTATAACTACCATAGAACTCAGAGATAGTCTATAGACCAACACAGCAGTAGGACTATAACTACCATAGAACTCAGAGATAGTCTATAGACCAACACAGCAGTAGGACTATAACTACCATAGATCTCAGAGATAGTCTATAGACCAACACAGCAGTAGGACTATAAGTACCATAGAACTCAGAGATAGTCTATAGACCAACACAGCAGTAGGACTATAACTACCATAGAACTCAGAGATAGTCTATAGACCAACACAGCAGTAGGACTATAACTACCATAGAACTCAGAGATAGTCTATAGACCAATGCAGCAGTAGGACTATAACTACCATAGAACTCAGAGATAGTCCCATAGACCAAGACAGCAGTAGGACTATAACTACCATAGAACTCAGAGATAGTCTATAGACCAACACAGCAGTAGGACTATAACTACCATAGAACTCAGAGATAGTCTATAGACCAACACAGCAGTAGGACTATAACTACCATAGAACTCAGAGATAGTCTATAGACCAACACAGCAGTAGGACTATAACTACCATAGAACTCAGAGATAGTCTATAGACCAACACAGCAGTAGGACTATAACTACCATAGAACTCAGAGATAGTCTATAGACCAACACAGCAGTAGGACTATAACTACCATAGAACTCAGAGATAGTCTATAGACCAACACAGCAGTAGGACTATAACTACCATAGAACTCAGAGATAGTCTATAGACCAACACAGCAGTAGGACTATAACTACCATAGAACTCAGAGATAGTCTATAGACCAACACAGCAGTAGGACTATAACTACCATAGAACTCAGAGATAGTCTATAGACCAATACAGCAGTAGGACTATAACTACCATAGAACTCAGAGATAGTCTATAGACCAACACAGCAGTAGGACTATAAGTACCATAGAACTCAGAGATAGTCTATAGACCAATACAGCAGTAGGACTATAACTACCATAGAACTCAGAGATAGTCTATAGACCAACACAGCAGTAGGACTATAACTACCATAGAACTCAGAGATAGTCTATAGACCAATACAGCAGTAGGACTATAACTACCATAGAACTCAGAGATAGTCATAGACCAACACAGCAGTAGGACTATAACTACCATAGAACTCAGAGATAGTCTATAGACCAATACAGCAGTAGGACTATAACTACCATAGAACTCAGAGATAGTCTATAGACCAACACAGCAGTAGGACTATAACTACCATAGAACTCAGAGATAGTCTATAGACCAACACAGCAGTAGGACTATAACTACCATAGAACTCAGAGATAGTCTATAGACCAACACAGCAGTAGGACTATAACTACCATAGAACTCAGAGATAGTCTATAGACCAACACAGCAGTAGGACTATAACTACCATAGAACTCAGAGATAGTCTATAGACCAACACAGCAGTAGGACTATAACTACCATAGAACTAGAGATAGTCTATAGACCAACACAGCAGTAGGACTATAACTACCATAGAACTCAGAGATAGTCTATAGACCAACACAGCAGTAGGACTATAACTACCATAGAACTCAGAGATAGTCTATAGACCAACACAGCAGTAGGACTATAACTACCATAGAACTCAGAGATAGTCTATAGACCAACACAGCAGTAGGTCTATAACTACCATAGAACTCAGAGATAGTCTATAGACCAACACAGCAGTAGGACTATAACTACCATAGAACTCAGAGATAGTCTATAGACCAACACAGCAGTAGGACTATAACTACCATAGATCTCAGAGATAGTCTATAGACCAACACAGCAGTAGGACTATAAGTACCATAGAACTCAGAGATAGTCTATAGACCAACACAGCAGTAGGACTATAACTACCATAGAACTCAGAGATAGTCATAGACCAACACAGCAGTAGGACTATAACTACCATAGAACTCAGAGATAGTCTATAGACCAATGCAGCAGTAGGACTATAACTACCATAGAACTCAGAGATAGTCTATAGACCAAGACAGCAGTAGGACTATAACTACCATAGAACTCAGAGATAGTCTATAGACCAACACAGCAGTAGGACTATAACTACCATAGAACTCAGAGATAGTCTATAGACCAACACAGCAGTAGGACTATAACTACCATAGAACTCAGAGATAGTCTATAGACCAACACAGCAGTAGGACTATAACTACCATAGAACTCAGAGATAGTCTATAGACCAACACAGCAGTAGGACTATAACTACCATAGAACTCAGAGATAGTCTATAGACCAACACAGCAGTAGGACTATAACTACCATAGAACTCAGAGATAGTCTATAGACCAACACAGCAGTAGGACTATAACTACCATAGAACTCAAGAGATAGTCTATAGACCAACACAGCAGTAGGACTATAACTACCATAGAACTCAGAGATAGTCTATAGACCAACACAGCAGTAGGACTATAACTACCATAGAACTCAGAGATAGTCTATAGACCAACACAGCAGTAGGACTATAACTACCATAGAACTCAGAGATAGTCTATAGACCAACACAGCAGTAGGTCTATAACTACCATAGAACTCAGAGATAGTCTATAGACCAACACAGCAGTAGGACTATAACTACCATAGAACTCAGAGATAGTCTATAGACCAACACAGCAGTAGGACTATAACTACCATAGATCTCAGAGATAGTCTATAGACCAACACAGCAGTAGGACTATAAGTACCATAGAACTCAAGAGATAGTCTATAGACCAACACAGCAGTAGGACTATAACTACCATAGAACTCAGAGATAGTCTATAGACCAACACAGCAGTAGGACTATAACTACCATAGAACTCAGAGATAGTCTATAGACCAATGCAGCAGTAGGACTATAACTACCATAGAACTCAGAGATAGTCTATAGACCAAGACAGCAGTAGGACTATAACTACCATAGAACTCAGAGATAGTCTATAGACCAACACAGCAGTAGGACTATAACTACCATAGAACTCAGAGATAGTCTATAGACCAACACAGCAGTAGGACTATAACTACCATAGAACTCAGAGATAGTCTATAGACCAACACAGCAGTAGGACTATAACTACCATAGAACTCAGAGATAGTCTATAGACCAACACAGCAGTAGGACTATAACTACCATAGAACTCAGAGATAGTCTATAGACCAACACAGCAGTAGGACTATAACTACCATAGAACTCAGAGATAGTCTATAGACCAATGCAGCAGTAGGACTATAACTACCATAGAACTCAGAGATAGTCTATAGACCAAGACAGCAGTAGGACTATAACTACCATAGAACTCAGAGATAGTCTATAGACCAACACAGCAGTAGACTATAACTACCATAGAACTCAGAGATAGTCTATAGACCAACACAGCAGTAGGACTATAACTACCATAGAACTCAGAGATAGTCTATAGACCAATACAGCAGTAGGACTATAAACTACCATAGAACTCAGAGATAGTCTATAGACCAAGACAGCAGTAGGACTATAACTACCATAGAACTCAGAGATAGTCTATAGACCAACACAGCAGTAGGACTATAACTACCATAGAACTCAGAGATAGTCTATAGACCAATACAGCAGTAGGACTATAACTACCATAGAACTCAGAGATAGTCTATAGACCAACACAGCAGTAGGACTATAACTACCATAGAACTCAGAGATAGTCTATAGACCAATGCAGCAGTAGGACTATAACTACCATAGAACTCAGAGATAGTCTATAGACCAAGACAGCAGTAGGACTATAACTACCATAGAACTCAGAGATAGTCTATAGACCAATACAGCAGTAGGACTATAACTACCATAGAACTCAGAGATAGTCTATAGACCAACACAGCAGTAGGACTATAACTACCATAGAACTCAGAGATAGTCTAGAGACCAACACAGCAGTAGGACTATAACTACCATAGAACTCAGAGATAGTCTATAGACCAATACAGCAGTAGGACTATAACTACCATAGAACTCAGAGATAGTCTATAGACCAACACAGCAGTAGGACTATAACTACCATAGAACTCAGAGATAGTCTATAGACCAACACAGCAGTAGGACTATAACTACCATAGAACTCAGAGATAGTCTATAGACCAACACAGCAGTAGGACTATAACTACCATAGAACTCAGAGATAGTCTATAGACCAACACAGCAGTAGGACTATAACTACCATAGAACTCAGAGATAGTCTATAGACCAACACAGCAGTAGGACTATAACTACCATAGAACTCAGAGATAGTCTATAGACCAACACAGCAGTAGGACTATAACTACCATAGAACTCAGAGATAGTCTATAGGTCAACACAGCAGCAGGACTATAACTACCATAGAACTCAGAGATAGTCTATAGACCAACACAGCAGTAGGACTATAACTACCATAGAACTCAGAGATAGTCTATAGACCAACACAGCAGTAGGACTATAACTACCATAGAACTCAGAGATAGTCTATAGACCAACACAGCAGTAGGACTATAAGTACCATAGAACTCAGAGATAGTCTATAGACCAACACAGCAGTAGGACTATAACTACCATAGAACTCAGAGATAGTCTATAGACCAACACAGCAGTAGGACTATAACTACCATAGAACTCAGAGATAGTCTATAGACCAATGCAGCAGTAGGACTATAACTACCATAGAACTCAGAGATAGTCTATAGACCAAGACAGCAGTAGGACTATAACTACCATAGAACTCAGAGATAGTCTATAGACCAACACAGCAGTAGGACTATAACTACCATAGAACTCAGAGATAGTCTATAGACCAACACAGCAGTAGGACTATAACTACCATAGAACTCAGAGATAGTCTATAGACCAACACAGCAGTAGGACTATAACTACCATAGAACTCAGAGATAGTCTATAGACCAACACAGCAGTAGGACTATAACTACCATAGAACTCAGAGATAGTCTATAGACCAACACAGCAGTAGGACTATAACTACCATAGAACTCAGAGATAGTCTATAGACCAACACAGCAGTAGGACTATAACTACCATAGATCTCAGAGATAGTCTATAGACCAACACAGCAGTAGGACTATAAGTACCATAGAACTCAGAGATAGTCTATAGACCAATGCAGCAGTAGGACTATAACTACCATAGAACTCAGAGATAGTCTATAGACCAAGACAGCAGTAGGACTATAACTACCATAGAACTCAGAGATAGTCTATAGACCAACACAGCAGTAGGACTATAACTACCATAGAACTCAGAGATAGTCTATAGACCAAGACAGCAGTAGGACTATAACTACCATAGAACTCAGAGATAGTCTATAGACCAAGACAGCAGTAGGACTATAACTACCATAGAACTCAGAGATAGTCTATAGACCAACACAGCAGTAGGACTATAACTACCATAGAACTCAGAGATAGTCTATAGACCAATACAGCAGTAGGACTATAACTACCATAGAACTCAGAGATAGTCTATAGACCAACACAGCAGTAGGACTATAACTACCATAGAACTCAGAGATAGTCTATAGACCAACACAGCAGTAGGACTATAACTACCATAGAACTCAGAGATAGTCTATAGACCAACACAGCAGTAGGACTATAACTACCATAGATCTCAGAGATAGTCTATAGACCAACACAGCAGTAGGACTATAAGTACCATAGAACTCAGAGATAGTCTATAGACCAACACAGCAGTAGGACTATAACTACCATAGAACTCAGAGATAGTCTATAGACCAAGACAGCAGTAGGACTATAACTACCATAGAACTCAGAGATAGTCTATAGACCAACACAGCAGTAGGACTATAACTACCATAGAACTCAGATATAGTCTATAGACCAACACAGCAGTAGGACTATAACTACCATAGAACTCAGAGATAGTCTATAGACCAATACAGCAGTAGGACTATAACTACCATAGAACTCAGAGATAGTCTATAGACCAAGACAGCAGTAGGACTATAACTACCATAGAACTCAGAGATAGTCTATAGACCAACACAGCAGTAGGACTATAACTACCATAGAACTCAGAGATAGTCTATAGACCAATACAGCAGTAGGACTATAACTACCATAGAACTCAGAGATAGTCTATAGACCAACACAGCAGTAGGACTATAACTACCATAGAACTCAGAGATAGTCTATAGACCAATGCAGCAGTAGGACTATAACTACCATATAACTCAGAGATAGTCTATAGACCAAGACAGCAGTAGGACTATAACTACCATAGAACTCAGAGATAGTCTATAGACCAACACAGCAGTAGGGCTATAACTACCATAGAACACAGAGATAGTCTATAGACCAATACAGCAGTAGGACTATAACTACCATAGAACTCAGAGATAGTCTATAGACCAACACAGCAGTAGGACTATAACTACCATAGAACTCAGAGATAGTCTATAGACCAACACAGCAGTAGGACTATAACTACCATAGAACTCAGAGATAGTCTATAGACCAATACAGCAGTAGGACTATAACTACCATAGAACTCAGAGATAGTCTATAGACCAACACAGCAGTAGGACTATAACTACCATAGAACTCAGAGATAGTCTATAGACCAACACAGCAGTAGGACTATAACTACCATAGAACTCAGAGATAGTATATAGACCAACACAGCAGTAGGACTATAACTACCATAGAACTCGAGAGATAGTCTATAGACCAACACAGCAGTAGGACTATAACTACCATAGAACTCAGAGATAGTCTATAGACCAACACAGCAGTAGGACTATAACTACCATAGAACTCAGAGATAGTCTATAGACCAACACAGCAGTAGGACTATAACTACCATAGAACTCAGAGATAGTCTATAGACCAACACAGCAGTAGGACTATAACTACCATAGAACTCAGAGATAGTCTATAGACCAATACAGCAGTAGGACTATAACTACCATAGAACTCAGAGATAGTCTATAGACCAAAACAGCAGTAGGACTATAACTACCATAGAACTCGAGAGATAGTCTAGTCTATAGACCAACACAGCAGTAGGACTATAACTACCATAGAACTCAGAGATAGTCTATAGACCAATACAGCAGTAGGACTATAACTACTATAGAACTCAGAGATAGTCTATAGACCAATACAGCAGTAGGACTATAACTACCATAGAACTCAGAGATAGTCTATAGACCAACACAGCAGTAGGACTATAACTACCATAGAACTCAGAGATAGTCTATAGACCAACACAGCAGTAGGACTATAACTACCATAGAACTCAGAGATAGTCTATAGACCAATACAGCAGTAGGACTATAACTACCATAGAACTCAGAGATAGTCTATAGACCAACACAGCAGTAGGACTATAACTACCATAGAACTCAGAGATAGTCTATAGACCAACACAGCAGTAGGACTATAACTACCATAGAACTCGAGAGATAGTCTATAGACCAATGCAGCAGTAGGACTATAACTACCATAGAACTCAGAGATAGTCTATAGACCAAGACAGCAGTAGGACTATAACTACCATAGAACTCAGAGATAGTCTATAGACCAACACAGCAGTAGGACTATAACTACCATAGAACTCAGATATAGTCTATAGACCAACACAGCAGTAGGACTATAACTACCATAGAACTCAGAGATAGTCTATAGACCAATACAGCAGTAGGACTATAACTACCATAGAACTCAGAGATAGTCTATAGACCAAGACAGCAGTAGGACTATAACTACCATAGAACTCAGAGATAGTCTATAGACCAACACAGCAGTAGGACTATAACTACCATAGAACTCAGAGATAGTCTATAGACCAATACAGCAGTAGGACTATAACTACCATAGAACTCAGAGATAGTCTATAGACCAACACAGCAGTAGGACTATAACTACCATAGAACTCAGAGATAGTCTATAGACCAATGCAGCAGTAGGACTATAACTACCATAGAACTCAGAGATAGTCTATAGACCAAGACAGCAGTAGGACTATAACTACCATAGAACTCAGAGATAGTCTATAGACCAACACAGCAGTAGGGCTATAACTACCATAGAACTCAGAGATAGTCTATAGACCAATACAGCAGTAGGACTATAACTACCATAGAACTCAGAGATAGTCTATAGACCAACACAGCAGTAGGACTATAACTACCATAGAACTCAGAGATAGTCTATAGACCAACACAGCAGTAGGACTATAACTACCATAGAACTCAGAGATAGTCTATAGACCAATACAGCAGTAGGACTATAACTACCATAGAACTCAGAGATAGTCTATAGACCAACACAGCAGTAGGACTATAACTACCATAGAACTCAGAGATAGTCTATAGACCAACACAGCAGTAGGACTATAACTACCATAGAACTCAGAGATAGTCTATAGACCAACACAGCAGTAGGACTATAACTACCATAGAACTCAGAGATAGTCTATAGACCAACACAGCAGTAGGACTATAACTACCATAGAACTCAGAGATAGTCTATAGACCAACACAGCAGTAGGACTATAACTACCATAGAACTCAGAGATAGTCTATAGACCAACACAGCAGTAGGACTATAACTACCATAGAACTCAGAGATAGTCTATAGACCAACACAGCAGTAGGACTATAACTACCATAGAACTCAGAGATAGTCTATAGACCAATACAGCAGTAGGACTATAACTACCATAGAACTCAGAGATAGTCTATAGACCAAAACAGCAGTAGGACTATAACTACCATAGAACTCAGAGATAGTCTAGTCTATAGACCAACACAGCAGTAGGACTATAACTACCATAGAACTCAGAGATAGTCTATAGACCAATACAGCAGTAGGACTATAACTACTATAGAACTCAGAGATAGTCTATAGACCAATACAGCAGTAGGACTATAACTACCATAGAACTCAGAGATAGTCTATAGACCAACACAGCAGTAGGACTATAACTACCATAGAACTCAGAGATAGTCTATAGACCAACACAGCAGTAGGACTATAACTACCATAGAACTCAGAGATAGTCTATAGACCAATACAGCAGTAGGACTATAACTACCATAGAACTCAGAGATAGTCTATAGACCAACACAGCAGTAGGACTATAACTACCATAGAACTCAGAGATAGGCTATAGACCAACACAGCAGTAGGACTATAACTACCATAGAACTCAGAGATAGTCTATAGACCAACACAGCAGTAGGACTATAACTACCATAGAACTCAGAGATAGTCTATAGACCAACACAGCAGTAGGACTATAACTACCATAGAACTCGAGAGATAGTCTATAGACCAATACAGCAGTAGGACTATAACTACCATAGAACTCAGAGATAGTCTATAGACCAACACAGCAGTAGGACTATAACTACCATAGAACTCAGAGATAGTCTATAGACCAACACAGCAGTAGGACTATAACTACCATAGAACTCAGAGATAGTCTATAGACCAACACAGCAGTAGGACTATAACTACCATAGAACTCAGAGATAGTCTATAGACCAATACAGCAGTAGGACTATAACTACCATAGAACTCAGAGATAGTCTATAGACCAATACAGCAGTAGGACTATAACTACCATAGAACTCAGAGATAGTCTATAGACCAACACAGCAGTAGGACTATAACTACCATAGAACTCAGAGATAGTCTATAGACCAACACAGCAGTAGGACTATAACTACCATAGAACTCAGAGATAGTCTATAGACCAACACAGCAGTAGGACTATAACTACCAAAGAACTCAGAGATAGTCTATAGACCAACACAGCAGTAGGACTATAACTACCATAGAACTCAGAGATAGTCTATAGACCAACACAGCAGTAGGACTATAACTACCATAGAACTCAGATATAGTCTATAGACCAATACAGCGGTAGGACTATAACTACCATAGAACTCAGAGATAGCTATAGACCAACACAGCAGTAGGACTATAACTACCATAGAACTCAGAGATAGTCTATAGACCAACACAGCAGTAGGACTATAACTACCATAGAACTCAGAGATAGTCTATAGACCAACACAGCAGTAGGACTATAACTACCATAGAACTCAGAGATAGTCTATAGACCAACACAGCAGTAGGACTATAACTACCATAGAACTCAGGAGTTAGTCTATAGACCAACGCAGCAGTAGGACTATAACTACCATAGAACTCAGAGATAGTCTATAGACCAACACAGCAGTAGGACTATAACTACCATAGAACTCAGAGATAGTCTATAGACCAATACAGCAGTAGGACTATAACTACCATAGAACTCAGAGATAGTCTATAGACCAACACAGCAGTAGGACTATAACTACCATAGAACTCAGATATAGTCTATAGACCAATACAGCAGTAGGACTATAACTACCATAGAACTCAGAGATAGTCTATAGACCAACACAGCAGTAGGACTATAACTACCATAGAACTCAGAGATAGTCTATAGACCAACACAGCAGTAGGACTATAACTACCATAGAACTCAGAGATAGTCTATAGACCAACACAGCAGTAGGACTATAACTACCATAGAACTCAGAGATAGTCTATAGACCAACACAGCAGTAGGACTATAACTACCATAGAACTCAGAGATAGTCTATAGACCAACACAGCAGTAGGACTATAACTACCATAGAACTCAGAGATAGTCTATAGACCAACACAGCAGTAGGACTATAACTACCATAGAACTCAGAGATAGTCTATAGACCAACACAGCAGTAGGACTATAACTACCATAGAACTCAGAGATAGTCTATAGACCAACACAGCAGTAGGACTATAACTACCATAGAACTCAGAGATAGTCTATAGACCAACACAGCAGTAGGACTATAACTACCATAGAACTCAGAGATAGTCTATAGACCAACACAGCAGTAGGACTATAACTACCATAGAACTCAGAGATAGTCTATAGACCAACACAGCAGTAGGACTATAACTACCATAGAACTCAGAGATAGTCTATAGACCAACACAGCAGTAGGACTATAACTACCATAGAACTCAGAGATAGTCTATAGACCAATACAGCGGTAGGACTATAACTACCATAGAACTCAGAGATAGTCTATAGACCAACACAGCAGTAGGACTATAACTACCATAGAACTCAGAGATAGTCTATAGACCAACACAGCAGTAGGACTATAACTACCATAGAACTCAGAGATAGTCTAGTAGACCAACACAGCAGTAGGACTATAACTACCAAAGAACTCAGAGATAGTCTATAGACCAACACAGCAGTAGGACTATAACTACCATAGAACTCAGAGATAGTCTATAGACCAACACAGCAGTAGGACTATAACTACCATAGAACTCAGATATAGTCTATAGACCAATACAGCAGTAGGACTATAACTACCATAGAACTCAGAGATAGTATATAGACCAACACAGCAGTAGGACTATAACTACCATAGAACTCAGAGATAGTCTATAGACCAACACAGCAGTAGGACTATGACTACCATAGAACTCAGAGATAGTCTATAGACCAACACAGCAGTAGGACTATAACTACCATAGAACTCAGAGATAGTCTATAGACCAACACAGCAGTAGGACTATAACTACCATAGAACTCAGAGATAGTCTATAGACCAACACAGCAGTAGGACTATAACTACCATAGAACTCAGAGATAGTCTATAGACCAGCACAGCAGTAGGACTATAACTACCATAGAACTCAGAGATAGTCTATAGACCAATACAGCAGTAGGACTATAACTACCATAGAACTCAGAGATAGTCTATAGACCAACACAGCAGTAGGACTATAACTACCATAGAACTCCAGATATAGTCTATAGACCAATACAGCAGTAGGACTATAACTACCATAGAACTCAGAGATAGTCTATAGACCAACACAGCAGTAGGACTATAACTACCATAGAACTCAGAGATAGTCTATAGACCAACAACAGCAGTAGGACTATAACTACCATAGAACTCAGAGATAGTCTAGACCAACACAGCAGTAGGACTATAACTACCATAGAACTCAGAGATAGTCTATAGACCAACACAGCAGTAGGACTATAACTACCATAGAACTCAGAGATAGTCTATAGACCAACACAGCAGTAGGACTATAACTACCATAGAACTCAGAGATAGTCTATAGACCAACACAGCAGTAGGACTATAACTACCATAGAACTCAGAGATAGTCTATAGACCAACACAGCAGTAGGACTATAACTACCATAGAACTCAGAGATAGTCTATAGACCAACACAGCAGTAGGACTATAACTACCATAGGAACCTCAGAGATAGTCTATAGACCAACACAGCAGTAGGACCATAACTACCCATAGAACTCAGAGATAGTCTATAGACCAACACAGCAGTAGGACTATAACTACCATAGAACTCAGAGATAGTCTATAGACCAACACAGCAGTAGGACTATAAGTACCATAGAACTCAGAGATAGTCTATAAGTCAACACAGCAGTAGGACTATAACTACCATAGAACTCAGAGATAGTCTATAGACCAACACAGCAGTAGGACTATAACTACCATAGAACTCAGAGATAGTCTATAGACCAACACAGCAGTAGGACTATAACTACCATAGAACTCAGAGATAGTCTATAGACCAACAGAGCAGTAGGACTATAACTACCATAGAACTCAGAGATAGTCTATAGACCAACACAGCAGTAGGACTATAACTACCATAGAACTCAGAGATAGTCTATAGACCAATACAGCAGTAGGACTATAACTACCATAGAACTCAGAGATAGTCTATAGACCAATACAGCAGTAGGACTATAACTACCATAGAACTCAGAGATAGTCTATAGACCAACACAGCAGTAGGACTATAGACTATCTCTGAGTTCTATGGTAGTTATAGTCCTACTGCTGTGTTGGTCTATAGACTATCTCTGAGTTCTATGGTAGTTATAGTCCTACTGCTGTGTTGGTCTATAGACTAACACAGCGTAGGACTATAACTACCATAGAACTCAGAGATAGTCTATAGACCAACACAGCAGTAGGACTATAACTACCATAGAACTCAGAGATAGTCTATAGACCAACACAGCAGTAGGACTATAACTACCATAGAACTCAGATATAGTCTATAGACCAATACAGCAGTAGGACTATAACTACCATAGAACTCAGAGATAGTATATAGACCAACACAGCATGTAGGACTATAAGACTACCATAGAACTCAGAGATAGTCTATAGACCAACACAGCAGTAGGACTATGACTACCATAGAACTCAGAGATAGTCTATAGACCAACACAGCAGTAGGACTATAACTACCATAGAACTCAGAGATAGTCTATAGACCAACACAGCAGTAGGACTATAACTACCATAGAACTCAGAGATAGTCTATAGACCAACACAGCAGTAGGACTATAACTACCATAGAACTCAGAGATAGTCTATAGACCAGCACAGCAGTAGGACTATAACTACCATAGAACTCAGAGATAGTCTATAGACCAATACAGCAGTAGGACTATAACTACCATAGAACTCAGAGATAGTCTATAGACCAACACAGCAGTAGGACTATAACTACCATAGAACTCAGATATAGTCTATAGACCAATACAGCAGTAGGACTATAACTACCATAGAACTCAGAGATAGTCTATAGACCAGCACAGCAGTAGGACTATAACTACCATAGAACTCAGAGATAGTCTATAGACCAATACAGCAGTAGGACTATAACTACCATAGAACTCAGAGATAGTCTATAGACCAACACAGCAGTAGGACTATAACTACCATAGAACTCAGAGATAGTCTATAGACCAATACAGCAGTAGGACTATAACTACCATAGAACTCAGAGATAGTCTATAGACCAACACAGCAGTAGGACTATAACTACCATAGAACTCAGAGATAGTCTATAGACCAACACAGCAGTAGGACTATAACTACCATAGAACTCAGAGATAGTCTATAGACCAACACAGCAGTAGGACTATAACTACCATAGAACTCAGAGATAGTCTATAGACCAACACAGCAGTAGGACTATAACTACCATAGAACTCAGAGATAGTCTATGAGACCAACACAGCAGTAGGACTATAACTACCATAGAACTCAGAGATAGTCTATAGACCAACACAGCAGTAGGACTATAACTACCATAGAACTCAGAGATAGTCTATAGACCAACACAGCAGTAGGACTATAACTACCATAGAACTCAGAGATAGTCTATAGACCAACACAGCAGTAGGACTATAACTACCATAGAACTCAGAGATAGTCTATAGACCAACACAGCAGTAGGACCATAACTACCATAGAACTCAGAGATAGTCTATAGACCAACACAGCAGTAGGACTATAACTACCATAGAACTCAGAGATAGTCTATAGACCAACACAGCAGTAGGACTATAAGTACCATAGAACTCAGAGATAGTCTATAAGTCAACACAGCAGTAGGACTATAACTACCATAGAACTCAGAGATAGTCTATAGACCAACACAGCAGTAGGACTATAACTACCATAGAACTCAGAGATAGTCTATAGACCAACACAGCAGTAGGACTATAACTACCATAGAACTCAGAGATAGTCTATAGACCAACAGAGCAGTAGGACTATAACTACCATAGAACTCAGAGATAGTCTATAGACCAACACAGCAGTAGGACTATAACTACCATAGAACTCAGAGATAGTCTATAGACCAATACAGCAGTAGGACTATAACTACCATAGAACTCAGAGATAGTCTATAGACCAACACAGCAGTAGGACTATAACTACCATAGAACTCAGAGATAGTCTATAGACCAACACAGCAGTAGGACTATAACTACCATAGAACTCAGAGATAGTCTATAGACCAACACAGCAGTAGGACTATAACTACCATAGAACTCAGAGATAGTCTATAGACCAACAGAGCAGTAGGACTATAACTACCATAGAACTCAGAGATAGTCTATAGACCAACACAGCAGTAGGACTATAACTACCATAGAACTCAGAGATAGTCTATAGACCAATACAGCAGTAGGACTATAACTACCATAGAACTCAGAGATAGTCTATAGACCAATACAGCAGTAGGACTATAACTACCATAGAACTCAGAGATGGTCTATAGACCAACACAGCAGTAGGACTATAACTACCATAGAACTCAGAGATGGTCTGATAGAGCTATCTCCGAGTTCTATAGCATAGTTATGGAGTCCTACTCTGTGTAGTCTATAGACTAACACAGCAGTAGGACTATAACTACCATAGAACTCAGAGATAGTCTATAGGTCAACACAGCAGTAGGACTATAACTACCATAGAACTCAGAGATAATCTATAGACCAACACAGCAGTAGGACTATAACTACCATAGAACTCAGAGATAGTCTATAGACCAACACAGCAGTAGGACTATAACTACCATAGAACTCAGAGATAGTCTATAGACCAATACAGCAGTAGGACTATAACTACCATAGAACTCAGAGATAGTCTATAGACCAATACAGCAGTAGGACTATAACTACCATAGAACTCAGAGATAGTCTATAGACCAACACAGCAGTAGGACTATAACTACCATAGAACTCAGAGATAGTCTATAGACCAATGCAGCAGTAGGACTATAACTACCATCGAACTCAGAGATAGTCTATAGACCAACACAGCAGTAGGACTATAACTACCATAGAACTCAGAGATAGTCTATAGACCAACACAGCAGTAGGACTATAACTACCATAGAACTCAGAGATAGTCTATAGACCAATACAGCAGTAGGACTATAACTACCATAGAACTCAGAGATAGTCTATAGACCAAAACAGCAGTAGGACTATAACTACCATAGAACTCAGAGATAGTCTATAGACCAACACAGCAGTAGGACTATAACTACCATAGAACTCAGAGATAGTCTATAGACCAATACAGCAGTAGGACTATAACTACCATAGAACTCAGAGATAGTCTATAGACCAACACAGCAGTAGGACTATAACTACCATAGAACTCAGAGATAGTCTATAGACCAACACAGCAGTAGGACTATAACTACCATAGAACTCAGAGATAGTCTATAGACCAACACAGCAGTAGGACTATAACTACCATAGAACTCAGAGATAGTCTATAGACCAACACAGCAGTAGGACTATAACTACCATAGAACTCAGAGATAGTCTATAGACCAACACAGCAGTAGGACTATAACTACCATAGAACTCAGAGATAGTCTATAGACCAACACAGCAGTAGGACTATAACTACCATAGAACTCAGAGATAGTCTATAGACCAACACAGCAGTAGGACTATAACTACCATAGAACTCAGAGATAGTCTATAGACCAACACAGCAGTAGGACTATAACTACCATAGAACTCAGAGATAGTCTATAGACCAACACAGCAGTAGGACTATAACTACCATAGAACTCAGAGATAGTCTATAGACCAACACAGCAGTAGGACTATAACTACCATAGAACTCAGAGATAGTCTATAGACCAAGACAGCAGTAGGACTATAACTACCATAGAACTCAGAGATAGTCTATAGACCAACACAGCAGTAGGACTATAACTACCATAGAACTCAGAGATAGTCTATAGACCAACACAGCAGTAGGACTATAACTACCATAGAACTCAGAGATAGTCTATAGACCAACACAGCAGTAGGACTATAACTACCATAGAACTCAGAGATAGTCTATAGACCAAGACAGCAGTAGGACTATAACTACCATAGAACTCAGAGATAGTCTATAGACCAACACAGCAGTAGGACTATAACTACCATAGAACTCAGAGATAGTCTATAGACCAATACAGCAGTAGGACTATAACTACCATAGAACTCAGAGATAGTCTATAGACCAACACATCAGTAGGACTATAACTACCATAGAACTCAGAGATAGTCTATAGACCAATGCAGCAGTAGGACTATAACTACCATAGAACTCAGAGATAGTCTATAGACCAAGACAGCAGTAGGACTATAACTACCATAGAACTCAGAGATAGTATATAGACCAACACAGCAGTAGGGCTATAACTACCATAGAACTCAGAGATAGTCTATAGACCAATACAGCAGTAGGACTATAACTACCATAGAACTCAGAGATAGTCTATAGACCAACACAGCAGTAGGACTATAACTACCATAGAACTCAGAGATAGTCTATAGACCAACACAGCAGTAGGACTATAACTACCATAGAACTCAGAGATAGTCTATAGACCAATACAGCAGTAGGACTATAACTACCATAAAACTCAGAGATAGTCTATAGACCAACACAGCAGTAGGACTATAACTACCATAGAACTCAGAGATAGTCTATAGACCAACACAGCAGTAGGACTATAACTACCATAGAACTCAGAGATAGTCTATAGACCAACACAGCAGTAGGACTATAACTACCATAGAACTCAGAGATAGTCTATAGACCAACACAGCAGTAGGACTATAACTACCATAGAACTCAGAGATAGTCTATAGACCAACACAGCAGTAGGACTATAACTACCATAGAACTCAGAGATAGTCTATAGACCAACACAGCAGTAGGACTATAACTACCATAGAACTCAGAGATAGTCTATAGACCAATACAGCAGTAGGACTATAACTACCATAGAACTCAGAGATAGTCTATAGACCAAAACAGCAGTAGGACTATAACTACCATAGAACTCAGAGATAGTCTAGTCTATAGACCAACACAGCAGTAGGACTATAACTACCATAGAACTCAGAGATAGTCTATAGACCAATACAGCAGTAGGACTATAACTACCATAGAACTCAGAGATAGTCTATAGACCAACACAGCAGTAGGACTATAACTACCATAGAACTCAGAGATAGTCTATAGACCAATACAGCAGTAGGACTATAACTACCATAGAACTCAGAGATAGTCTATAGACCAACACAGCAGTAGGACTTATAACTACCATATAGAACTCAGAGATAGTCTATAGACCAACACAGCAGTAGGACTATAACTACCATAGAACTCAGAGATAGTCTATAGACCAACACAGCAGTAGGACTATAACTACCATAGAACTCAGAGATAGTCTATAGACCAACACAGCAGTAGGACTATAACTACCATAGAACTCAGAGATAGTCTATAGACCAACACAGCAGTAGGACTATAACTACCATAGAACTCAGAGATAGTCTATAGACCAACACAGCAGTAGGACTATAACTACCATAGAACTCAGAGATAGTCTATAGACCAACACAGCAGTAGGACTATAACTACCATAGAACTCAGAGATAGTCTATAGACCAACACAGCAGTAGGACTATAACTACCATAGAACTCAGAGATAGTCTATAGACCAACACAGCAGTAGGACTATAACTACCATAGAACTCAGAGATAGTCTATAGACCAACACAGCAGTAGGACTATAACTACCATAGATCTCAGAGATAGTCTATAGACCAAAACAGCAGTAGGACTATAAGTACCATAGAACTCAGAGATAGTCTATAGACCAACACAGCAGTAGGACTATAACTACCATAGAACTCAGAGATAGTCTATAGACCAACACAGCAGTAGGACTATAACTACCATAGAACTCAGAGATAGTCTATAGACCAACACAGCAGTAGGACTATAACTACCAAAGAACTCAGAGATAGTCTATAGACCAATACAGCAGTAGGACTATAACTACCATAGAACTCAGAGATAGTCTATAGACCAACACAGCAGTAGGACTATAACTACCATAGAACTCAGAGATAGTCTATAGACCAACACAGCAGTAGGACTATAAGTACCATAGAACTCAGAGATAGCCTATAGACCAACACAGCAGTAGGACTATAACTACCATAGAACTCAGAGATAGCCTATAGACCAACACAGCAGTAGGACTATAACTACCATAGAACTCAGAGATAGTCTATAGACCAACACAGCAGTAGGACTATAACTACCATAGAACTCAGAGATAGTCTATAGACCAACACAGCAGTAGGACTATAACTACCATAGAACTCAGAGATAGTCTATAGACCAACACAGCAGTAGGACTATAACTACCATAGAACTAAGAGATAGTCTATGACCAACACAGCAGTAGGACTATAAGTACCATAGAACTCAGAGATAGTCTATAGACCAACACAGCAGTAGGACTATAACTACCATAGAACTCAGAGATAGTCTATAGACCAATACAGCAGTAGGACTATAACTACCATAGAACTCAGAGATAGTCTATGGACCAACACAGCAGTAGGACTATAACTACCATAGAACTCAGAGATAGTCTATAGACCAACACAGCAGTAGGACTATAACTACCATAGAACTCAGAGATAGTCTATAGACCAACACAGCAGTAGGACTATAACTACCATAGAACTCAGAGATAGTCTATAGACCAACACAGCAGTAGGACTATAACTACCATAGAACTCAGAGATAGTCTATGAGACCAATGCAGCAGTAGGACTATAACTACCATAGAACTCAGAGATAGTCTATAGACCAATGCAGCAGTAGGACTATAACTACCATAGAACTCAGAGATAGTCTATAGACCAACACAGCAGTAGGACTATAACTACCATAGAACTCAGAGATAGTCTATAGACCAACACAGCAGTAGGACTATAACTACCATAGAACTCAGAGATAGTCTATAGACCAAAACAGCAGTAGGACTATAACTACCATAGAACTCAGAGATAGTCTATAGACCAACACAGCAGAGGACTATAACTACCATAGAACTCAGAGATAGTCTATAGACCAACACAGCAGTAGGACTATAACTACCATAGAACTCGAGATAGTCTATAGACCAACACAGCAGTAGGACTATAACTACCATAGAACTCAGAGATAGTCTATAGACCAACACAGCAGTAGGACTATAAGTACCATAGAACTCAGAGATAGTCTATAGACCAACACAGCAGTAGGACTATAACTACCATAGAACTCAGAGATAGTCTATAGACCAACACAGCAGTAGGACTATAACTACCATAGAACTCAGAGATAGTCTATAGACCAACACAGCAGTAGGACTATAACTACCATAGAACTCAGAGATAGTCTATAGACCAATACAGCAGTAGGACTATAACTACCATAGAACTCAGAGATAGTCTATAGACCAACACAGCAGTAGGACTATAACTACCATAGAACTCAGAGATAGTCTATAGACCAACACAGCAGTAGGACTATAAGTACCATAGAACTCAGAGATAGCCTATAGACCAACACAGCAGTAGGACTATAACTACACATAGAACTCAGAGATAGCCTATAGACCAACACAGCAGTAGGACTATAACTACCATAGAACTCAGAGATAGTCTATAGACCAACACAGCAGTAGGACTATAACTACCATAGAACTCAGAGATAGTCTATAGACCAACACAGCAGTAGGACTATAACTACCATAGAACTCAGAGATAGTCTATAGACCAACACAGCAGTAGGACTATAACTACCATAGAACTCAGAGATAGTCTATGACCAACACAGCAGTAGGACTATAAGTACCATAGAACTCAGAGATAGTCTATAGACCAACACAGCAGTAGGACTATAACTACCATAGAACTCAGAGATAGTCTATAGACCAATACAGCAGTAGGACTATAACTACCATAGAACTCAGAGATAGTCTATAGACCAACACAGCAGTAGGACTATAACTACCATAGAACTCAGAGATAGTCTATAGACCAACACAGCAGTAGGACTATAACTACCATAGAACTCAGAGATAGTCTATAGACCAACACAGCAGTAGGACTATAACTACCATAGAACTCAGAGATAGTCTATAGACCAACACAGCAGTAGGACTATAACTACCATAGAACTCAGAGATAGTCTATAGACCAACACAGCAGTAGGACTATAACTACCATAGAACTCAGAGATAGTCTATAGACCAACACAGCAGTAGGACTATAACTACCATAGAACTCAGAGATAGTCTATAGACCAACACAGCAGTAGGACTATAACTACCATAGAACTCAGAGATAGTCTATAGACCAACACAGCAGTAGGACTATAACTACCATAGAACTCAGAGATAGTCTATAGACCAACACAGCAGTAGGACTATAACTACCATAGAACTCAGAGATAGTCTATAGACCAACACAGCAGTAGGACTATAACTACCATAGAACTCAGAGATAGTCTATAGACCAATACAGCAGTAGGACTATAACTACCATAGAACTCAGAGATAGTCTATAGACCAACACAGCAGTAGGACTATAACTACCATAGAACTCAGAGATAGTCTATAGACCAACACAGCAGTAGGACTATAACTACCATAGAACTCAGAGATAGTATATACGTCAACACAGCAGTAGGACTATAACTACCATAGAACTCAGAGATAGTCTATAGACCAATACAGCAGTAGGACTATAACTACCATAGAACTCAGAGATAGTCTATAAGTCAACACAGCAGTAGGACTATAACTACCATAGAACTCAGAGATAGTCTATAGACCAACACAGCAGTAGGACTATAACTACCATAGAACTCAGAGATAGTCTATAGACCAACACAGCAGTAGGACTATAACTACCATAGAACTCAGAGATAGTCTATAGACCAACACAGCAGTAGGACTATAACTACCATAGAACTCAGAGATAGTCTATAGACCAACACAGCAGTAGGACTATAACTACCATAGAACTCAGAGATAGTCTATAGACCAATACAGCAGTAGGACTATAACTACCATAGAACTCAGAGATAGTCTATAGACCAATACAGCAGTAGGACTATAACTACCATAGAACTCAGAGATAGTCTATAGACCAACACAGCAGTAGGACTATAACTACCATAGAACTCAGAGATAGTCTATAGACCAACACAGCAGTAGGACTATAACTACCATAGAACTCAGAGATAGTATATACGTCAACACAGCAGTAGGACTATAACTACCATAGAACTCAGAGATAGTCTATAGACCAATACAGCAGTAGGACTATAACTACCATAGAACTCAGAGATAGTCTATAAGTCAACACAGCAGTAGGACTATAACTACCATAGAACTCAGAGATAGTCTATAGACCAACACAGCAGTAGGACTATAACTACCATAGAACTCAGAGATAGTCTATAGACCAACACAGCAGTAGGACTATAACTACCATAGAACTCAGAGATAGTCTATAGACCAACACAGCAGTAGGACTATAACTACCATAGAACTCAGAGATAGTCTATAGACCAATACAGCAGTAGGACTATAACTACCATAGAACTCAGAGATAGTCTATAAGTCAACACAGCAGTAGGACTATAACTACCATAGAACTCAGAGATAGTCTATAGACCAACACAGCAGTAGGACTATAACTACCATATAACTCAGAGATAGTCTATAGACCAACACAGCAGTAGGACTATAACTACCATAGAACTCAGAGATAGTCTATAGACCAACACAGCAGTAGGACTATAACTACCATAGAACTCAGAGATAGTCTATAGACCAACACAGCAGTAGGACTATAACTACCATAGAACTCAGAGATAGTCTATAGACCAACACAGCAGTAGGACTATAACTACCATAGAACTCAGAGATAGTCTATAGACCAATACAGCAGTAGGACTATAACTACCATAGAACTCAGAGATAGTCTATAGACCAATACAGCAGTAGGACTATAACTACCATAGAACTCAGAGATAGTCTATAGACCAACACAGCAGTAGGACTATAACTACCATAGAACTCAGAGATAGTCTATAGACCAACACAGCAGTAGGACTATAACTACCATAGAACTCAGAGATAGTATATACGTCAACACAGCAGTAGGACTATAACTACCATAGAACTCAGAGATAGTCTATAGACCAATACAGCAGTAGGACTATAACTACCATAGAACTCAGAGATAGTCTATAAGTCAACACAGCAGTAGGACTATAACTACCATAGAACTCAGAGATAGTCTATAGACCAACACAGCAGTAGGACTATAACTACCATAGAACTCAGAGATAGTCTATAGACCAACACAGCAGTAGGACTATAACTACCATAGAACTCAGAGATAGTCTATAGACCAACACAGCAGTAGGACTATAACTACCATAGAACTCAGAGATAGTCTATAGACCAACACAGCAGTAGGACTATAACTACCATAGAACTCAGAGATAGTCTATAGGTCAACACAGCAGTAGGACTATAACTACCATAGAACTCAGAGATAGTCTATAGACCAACACAGCAGTAGGACTATAACTACCATAGAACTCAGAGATAGCCTATAGACCAACACAGCAGTAGGACTATAACTACCATAGAACTCAGAGATAGTCTATAGACCAACACAGCAGTAGGACTATAACTACCATAGAACTCAGAGATAGTCTATAGACCAACACAGCAGTAGGACTATAACTACCATAGAACTCAGAGATAGTCTATAGACCAACACAGCAGTAGGACTATAACTACCATAGAACTCAGAGATAGTCTATAGACCAACACAGCAGTAGGACTATAACTACCATAGAACTCAGAGATAGTCTATAGACCAACACAGCAGTAGGACTATAACTACCATAGAACTCAGAGATAGTCTATAGACCAACACAGCAGTAGGACTATAACTACCATAGAACTCAGAGATAGTCTATAGACCAACACAGCAGTAGGACTATAACTACCATAGAACTCAGAGATAGTCTATAGACCAACACAGCAGTAGGACTATAACTACCATAGAACTCAGAGATAGTCTATAGACCAATACAGCAGTAGGACTATAACTACCATAGAACTCAGAGATAGTCTATAGACCAACACAGCAGTAGGACTATAACTACCATAGAACTCAGAGATAGTCTATAGACCAACACAGCAGTAGGACTATAACTACCATAGAACTCAGAGATAGTATATACGTTGTGATGTCACGAGAGGCTGTGTCCTGGAGGGACGTTACATCCCCCTGAGGTGGCTGCAAACCCAGACAGCTATGGCTCCATCTGCTGGTATGGTCGGGAACTCCACCCCCTCTATGGCCAATCTTCCCACGCAGCTGAAACAAATGAGGAGCTGATGAGCTGAAGGTTTGGGAAGGGAAGAGACACAGTCTCCAACTTGGGCTCTCTGGAGGACAAGAGTGCTGCACGTCCACTTCCATGAGGAATATAAGGATTTGGAGATACTTACCTTTGGGAAATACTCACCTTTGGATATATGCACCTGTGGAAATACGTGAGAGACATTTGGAAGGACTTTTTGCTGGGTTGGCCACTAGCTGCAACGTGGACTACAGTAAGGCTGGGGAAAAGTTATCTGAGCGAGTGAGAAGTATGACTTTGGATGTGGAAGAGACATCCCTGAACTGTTAACCCTTAAAGAGCCACAAGAGAACAGAATTTTGTTATATTTTCGTTAATTTCCCAAGACCTATAATAAAATCCTTGTTTTGTTTGAACCTTGTCTCCTTGCACTACTTGAGCAATCCCGCTGAAAGCTGTGTAGCCTCTCGTGACGTCACAGATGGTGGAGAATACGGGCACGCTCGCGTTAATAGTGCATGTCAGAGGAGGATACCGAAGGTTTGATCACCCAGTTTTCCAAGTTGGCCGTAGGCTCCCCGCCGACTGAAATGGAGGACATATTGAAAGCCCTTGTTGCTGGCCAGCAAGCCCAGATGCAAGCAAACGTGGCTCTCTTGGAGGAGCAAAAAGAAAGCCAACCTTCTGAAGGCAGAGGAATTGCAGTTGCAGAGACAGAGGGTTGTCCAAAATACCCGCCCAATAAAGGCAAGTGACTTTATATCTAAGATGGGAGCTACCGATGACATTGAGGCATACCTGCATGCATTTGAGGCCACGGCCACTAGGGAAGCCTGGCCCAAGCAACAGTGGGTTGGTCTGTTAGCCCCCTTTCTAACCGGGGAATCGCTGAATGCTGTCCGGGACCTGGGCCCTGACCAGGTTACTGACTATGATGCCCTGAAGTCTAGAGATCCTCAGCAGATATGGACTCACAAAGTTTGGTATGGCCCAGCGCTTTCACGGCTGGACCTTCCAACCAGACCAACCTCCTCGGGCGCAGATGCATGAACTTGTCCGAATCGCAAGGAAATGGCTGGATCCGCAGAGGAATACAGCAGCGCGGTGGTGGAGGCCGTTGGGGTGGATCGCCTCACGCGCCCTGCCTTATGAGGCAAAACGGTTCATCAGTCAACAGGCCTTGACCACGGCTGATCTGACCGTGGAAGCTGTGGAAAAGTACCAGGCCACAGCGGAGATGCTGAATGCTTCCCGAAAAAGACCCCAGAGTGCGGCCCCACCACAAATGGGAAGAACCCGTCCAAAGGACCCCCAAGGTCTCGAACCCAGCCACGTCAGGACTTATCCCGGCTCCAGGAGGAGCCAGAAACCAGGCGGGTCCAAGAAGAGTACACCAGGAGGGGGAAACTTCGAGCAGTGTTACCGGTGTGGGGGAGATGGGACATATCTCCTGGCAGTGTGGGGAAACCAGCCGATGAACCTATGCCCACTGCGGAGTCCTCCAGCTCAGCACCCACACACCGTTTTGCCTCGCTCTTGGGAGTCGTAGATGGCGGCCCAGATCGACCCCCCCACCTGCCCGGTAACTGTGAATCACCATGATGTGGAGGCCTTACTGGATTCTGGTAGCCGGGCCACCCTGGTGCGTAAGGATTTGGTGGGCCCAACGTGTCTGACCCCGGGGAAAGTCCTCCCAGTTTCCTGTGTCCATGGGGACACCAGAGAATACCCCATTACTGAACTTACAATGACCAGCACACGGGGAACCATACACACGACGGCGGGGGTGGTTGATTCCCTCCCCGTCCCTGTCCTAATTGGACGAGACTGCCCAGCCTTTTACCCACTCTGGAGAGAGTCTCAGGAGAGGATAACCCGAGTACCTCGGAAACGGAGAGGCAAGACTCATCCTGGGAAGGCTCCGGTGCAATCCTCCGAGTTACTCACTCCCGCCCGGGCTCTGATAGGGATGGCAGGTGCCCAGACCGACACAGAGACGGAGCTACAGAATCTGGACAAAGAACTGTCTGGTCTGAAGGGGACCGCTGAGAGGTATCGTTTGTTAAAGCAACAGTTAGACATGAAGACAGAAGAGTTAGATATCCTCCAGGCTAAACTCCAACAGAGCTCCTTCCCTAAGCAACAGGAGGAGCTGGAGAGGCTGCGCAGGACCATCGAGGAGTGTGAGGAGACCCTGCGCAGTAGTAAGGAGGTCCAGAAGAAGGCAGAGGAGAAGTACAAGGTGTTGGAGAACAAGATGAAGAATGCGGAGGCAGAGAGAGAAGGAACTGAAAGCTGCTCAACAGAAGCTAAACTCTGCTAAAACCAAGGCTGATGCGTTCAGTAAGAAACTCAAGGAGAGACAACAGGAGGCTGAGTCCCTGGTCCTAGAGTTGGAGGAGTTGAAGAGAGAGCAGTCTGGCAAGCACCACGGCAATGCGGACGCCCTCTCCGGCGTGATGCCTTCTTCGCTGCCTTTACCGGCGAGGACGTCGGTCCCGAGGAGGGGGGGTGATGTCACGAGAGGCTGTGTCCTGGAGGGACGTTACATCCCCCTGAGGTGGCTGCAAACCCAGACAGCTATGGCTCCATCTGCTGGTATGGTCGGGGAACTCCCACCCCTCTATGGCCAATCTTCCCACGCAGCTGAAACAAATGAGGAGCTGATGAGCTGAAGGTTTGGGAAGGAAGAGACACAGTCTCCAACTTGGGCTCTCTGGAGGACAAGAGTGCTGCACGTCCACTTCCATGAGGGAATATAAGGATTTGGAGATACTTACCTTTGGGAAATACTCACCTTTGGATATATGCACCTGTGGAAATACGTGAGAGACATTTGGAAGGACTTTTTGCTGGGTTGGCCACTAGCTGCAACGTGGACTACAGGCTGGGGGAAAAGTTATCTGAGCGAGTGAGAAGTATGACTTTGGATGTGGAAGAGACATCCCTGAACTGTTAACCCTAAAGAGCCACAAGAGAACAGAATTTTGTTATATTTTCGTTAATTTCCCCAAGACCTATAATAAAATCCTTGTTTTGTTTGAACCTTGTCTCCTTGCACTACTTGAGCAATCCCGCTGAAAGCTGTGTAGCCTCTCGTGACGTCACAACGTCAACACAGCAGTAGGACTATAACTACCATAGAACTCAGAGATAGTCTATAGACCAATACAGCAGTAGGACTATAACTACCATAGAACTCAGAGATAGTCTATAAGTCAACACAGCAGTAGGACTATAACTACCATAGAACTCAGAGATAGTCTATAGACCAACACAGCAGTAGGACTATAACTACCATAGAACTCAGAGATAGTCTATAGACCAACACAGCAGTAGGACTATAACTACCATAGAACTCAGAGATAGTCTATAGACCAACACAGCAGTAGGACTATAACTACCATAGAACTCAGAGATAGTCTATAGACCAACACAGCAGTAGGACTATAACTACCATAGAACTCAGAGATAGTCTATAGACCAACACAGCAGTAGGACTATAACTACCATAGAACTCAGAGATAGTCTATAGACCAATACAGCAGTAGGACTATAACTACCATAGAACTCAGAGATAGTCTATAGACCAACACAGCAGTAGGACTATAAATACATCATCAACTAAGTAAAACACATTGGCCTAAAACCGACAAATAAAAACAGTAGAAAATATCCTGATGAACATTCTGGTTCTTTCAATCTCATGAATCTCTCTACTCCGCCTGTCTGCCTCCCTTTCTATCTGTCTTGACTTGAGCTATTGCTGGTGAAGTGCCACATTGTATCAACTGGCCTATTCAGGGCCCTCGGAGTTTCCCAGTGAGCTTGAGACAGACAGCTGTTTTTTATGACATTTCCACTGGATATATGGAGTCATCATATAGCGGCTTTTTCTCCATTGTCCGTGGCCTGCAATACCTACCTGCCAGCTCTAGCCTGGACTATTATCGGCAGTCTGCATTGTCTGCACAGCGAATTATCGACCCAGAACCTATCTGATTTTCTGCCGGAATCACTGAATCACTGGACCTTTAACACTGGATAATCGCAACTAGCTAGCTGCAACCGAATTAACGTTGTTGTTGGCTAATCAGCCTTGAGCTAGCCTTGAGTCAAGCAGATATATCTACCTCTCTGTCAACTCGGACGGGAACTCCTAGAGTCGACACGGAGCCCTGCCGATCCATCACGACTGGTCTGCCCGGCTAATCGTCTGTGGTTTCAACAGGCTTCCCGTTGCGAAGACCACGAAGATCCATCTGCTAGCCCCGGCCCGCTAGCACACGCGCAAACTACAACCGTGCTTCCTGCTCGCTGTGCTGAAGCACCAATTTGAATTGCTCTCGGACTCACATATTGCTGTTCACTGGACCTTATGATCACTCAGCTGCACAGCTGATGCCTGCTGGGCTGTTCCTTTACACGGTATCCTGTCCTGTTTATTCTGTTTAGCCTCAGCCCAAACTTTATCACCATTACCAGTTGTTGTCTTAGCTCTCTCTAATAACACCTGTGATTGCTTTATGCCTCTCTCCCATGTCAATATGCCTTGCCTATTGCTGTTCCAGTTAGTTCTTATTATACAATTTCACTGTGGAACCCCAAGTCCCTCTCAAACTGCCTCAAATAGTTCCTTTGTTCCACCCCCCATACACGCCGAGACCGGCTCAATCGGTGCCTCCAGTGATGCTATCTCTTTCATTGTTACCCAACGCTTAGGTTTACCTCCACTGTACTCATATCCTTCCATATCCTTGTCTGTACATAATGCCCTGAATCTTTTCTACAACGACCGGAAATCTGCCCCCTTTATTCTCTGTACCCAACACACTAGAAGACCAGTTCTTAAAGCCTTTAGCCATATCCTTATTCTAGACCTCCTCTGTTCCTCTGGTGATGTAGAGGCTAACCCAGGCCCGGCAGCCCTCAGTATCCATCCTACTCCCCAGGAGCTATCATTTGTTGACTTCTGTAACCGTAAAAGCCTTGGTTTTCTGCACGTTAACATCAGAAGCCTCCTTCCTAAGTTTGAGTTATTCACTGTGTTAGCACACTCCACCAACCCTGATGTTCTAGCAGTGTCTGAATCCTGGCTTGGGAAGGCCACCAAAAATTCTGAAATTTCAATCCCCAACTACAATATTTTCCGTCTAGATAGAACTGCCAAAGGGGTGGAGTTGCAATCTACTGTAGAGATAGCCTGCAGAGCTCTCATCATACTATCCCGGTCTGTGCCCAAACAGTTTGAGCTTCTACTTCTAAAAAATACACCTTTCCAGAAATATGTCTCTCACTGTTGCCGCATGTACAGACCCCCTCAGCCCCCCAGCTGTGCCCTGGACACCATATGTGAATTGATTGCCCCCATTTATCCTCAGAGTTCGTACTGCTTGGTGACCTAAATTGGGATATGCTTAACATCCGGCCAACCTACAATCTAAACTAGATGCCCTCCAATCTCACACAAATTATCCAACGAACCTACCCAGGTACAACCCTAAATCCGTAAGCATGGGTACCCTCATGGATATCATCCTGACTTAACTTACCCTCTAAATACACCTCCGCATGTCTTCTACCAGGATCTCAGTGTTGCCTCGTCGTAATGGGTCCACGGTCCAAGCGACCACCTCTCATCACTGTCAAACGCTCCCTAAAACACTTTCGCGAGCAGGTTCCCTATTACTGGCCCAGTATCCTGGATGGATATAGATCTCATTCCGTCAGTAGAGGGATGCCTGGTTGTTCTTTAAAAGTAATTTCCTCTCAGTCTTAAATAAACATGCCCCATTCAAAAAATACAGAACTAAGAACAGATATAGCCCCTGGTTCTCCTCGGCTCGACTGCCCTTGGCCAGACACAAAAACATCCTGTTGGCATACTGCATTAGCATCAAATAGCCCCCGCGATATACAGCTTTTCAGGAAGTTAGGAACCAATATACACAAGCAGTTAGGAAAGCAAAGGCTAAATTTTCAAACGGAAATTTGCATCCTGTAGCACTAACTCCCAAAAGTTTTGGGACAGGTAAGTCCATGAGAATAAGCACCTCCTCCCAGCTGTCACTGCACAGGCTGAAACACTATCACCACCGATAAATCTACAATAATCGAGAAATTTCAACAAGCATTTTTGCTACGGCTGGCCATGCTTTCCCACCTGGATACCACTACCCCGGCCACCAGCTCTGCACCCTCCGTTGCAACTTCCCCCAAGCCCCCCACTTCTCCTTCACACAAATTCAGACAGCTGATGTTCTGAAAGAGCCGCAAAATCTGGACCCCTACAAATCATCTGGGCTAGACAGTCTGGACCCTTTCTTTCTAAAACTAGCCGCAGAAATTGTTGCAACCCCTATTACTAGCCTGTTCAGCCTCTCTTTTCGTAACGTCTGAGATCCCCCAGGGATTGGAAAGCTGCCGCGGTCATCCCCCCTCTTCAAAGGGGGTGACACTCTAGATCCAAACTGTTACAGACCTATATCCATTCCTGCCCTGCGCTTTCGAAGGTTTTTGAAAGCCAAGTTAACAAACAATCACCCGACCATTTCAAATCCCACGTCGTTCTCCGCTATGCAATCCGGTTTCCGAGCTGGTCATGGGTGCACCTCAGCCACGCTCAAGGTCCTAAGCGATATTATAACCACGATTGATAATAACGGTACTGTGCAGCCGTCTTCATCGGCTTGGTCTAGGCTTTCGACTCTGTCCCAACCACCACATTTTTATTGGCAGACTAAATAGCCTTGGTTTCTCAAGACTGCTCACCTCGGTTCACCAACTTCTTCTCAGATAGAGTTCAATGTGTCAAATTGGAGGGCCTGTTGTCTGGACCTATGTGCAGTCTCTATTGGGTGCCACGGGGTTCAATTCTTGGGCTCGACTCTTTTCTCTGTGTATATCAATGATCGTCACTCTTGCTGCTGGTGACTCTCAGTTCCACCTCTATGCAAACGACACCATTTTGTTTACATCTGGTCCTTCATTGGACACTGTGTTGGCAAACCTCCAAACAAGCTTCAATGCCATACAACACTCCTTCAGTAGCCTCCAACTGCTCTTACCCAACACTAGTAAAACTAAATACATGCTCTTTCAATCGAGCGCTGCTGGCACTCCGCCCACCCGACTAGAATCACTACTCTCAGCCAGGTCTGACCCAGAGTATGTGGACAACTACAAATACCTCGGTGTCTGGTTAGACTGTAAATCTCTCTCCTTCCAGACTCATAAAGAATCTCCAATCAAATTAAATCTAAACGCTTATTTCGCAACAAAGCCTCCTTCACTCATGCTGCCAAACATGCCCTGTCCCAAGGCTGAACTATCCCTACCGATCCTTGACTTCCGCGATGTCATTTACAAAATAGCCTCCAACACTCTACTCAGCAAATTAGATGTAGTCTATCACAGTGCCATCCGTTTTGTCACCAAAGCCCCATATACTACCCACCACTGTAGCCTGTCGCTCTTGTTGGCTGGTCCTCCCTACATATTCGTTGCCAAACCCACTGGCTCCAGGCCATCTATAAATCACTGCTAGGCAAATCTCCTGCCTTATCTTGGCTCATTGGTCACCATAGCAACACCCACCCGTAGTATGTGCTCCAGCAGGTATATCTCACTGGTCATCCCCAAAGCCAACACCTCCTTTGGCCGCCACATTCCTTCCAGTTCTCTGTTGCCAATGACTGGTAGCGAACTGCAAAAATCTCTGAAGCTGGAGACTCTTATCTCCCTCCACTACTTTAAGCATCAGTTGTCAGAGCACCTTACCGATCACTGCACCTGTACACAGCCCATCTGAAATTTGCCCACCCACTACCTCATCCCCATATTGTTATTTATTTTGCTAATTTGCACCCCTTAGTATCTCTATTTGCACTTCATCTCTTGCACATCTATCATTCCAGTGTTAATACTACTGTAATTATTTTGCACTATGGACTATTTATTGCCTTACCTCCATAACTTGCTACATTTGCCCACACTGTATATAGATTTTCTGTTGTATTTTTGGCTTTATGTTTTGTTTACCCCACATGTAACTCTGTGTTGTTGTTTTATCTCACTGCTTTGCTTTATCTTGGCCAGGTCGCAGTTGTAAATGGAACTTGTTCTCAACTGGCTTACCTGGTTAAATAAAGGTGAAATAAATAAATAAAATAAAAATCAGATCATTATATTTTGCTCTTTCACACTAAGGTTTGATGAGTTTTCGGAAATACCGAGGAACTATCATTCGCAATGGATGTTACTGAGGAACTATCATTCGCAATGGATGTTGCGAGGAACTATCATTCGCAATGGATGTTACTGGGGAACTATCATTCGCAATGGATGTTACTGAGAACTATCATTACGCAATGGATGTTACTGAGAACTATCATTCGCAATGGATGTTACTGAGAACTATCATTACGCAATGGATGTTACTGAGGAACTATCATTACGCAATGGATATTACCGAGGAACTATCATTCGCCAATGGATGTTACTGAGGACATCATTCGCAATGGATGTTGCTGAGGAACTATCATTCGAATTGTTCCGAGAACTATCATTCGCAGTGGATTTTGCCGAGGAACTATCATTCGCAATGGATGTTGCAGGAACTATCATTCGCAATGGATGTTACAGGAACTATCATTCGCAATGGATGTTGCTGAGGAACTATCGTTCGCCAATGGATGTTACGAGAACTATCGTTCGTAACTGGATGTTACCGAGGAACTATCGTGACGCAATGGATGTTACCGAAGAACTATCGTCGCAATGGATGTTTCCCGAGAACTATCATTCGCAATGGATGTTACTGAGAACTATCATTCGCCAATGGATGTTACCGAGGGAGCTATCATTCGCAATGGATATTTCCCAGGAACTATCATTCGCAATGGATGTTGCGGGAGCTATGGATGTTAAAAAACAGACTTGTTGTCTGAGAAGCTCAGC